>NW_017732744.1:221878-223198 GCF_001890085.2 Hipposideros armiger | reverse complement strand
TTTTATCAGTTTTTCAATGGCTGTTCTGTCTATTGCATTGTACAGTTCAAGATATCACACGTGTGTCTCCTTAATTCCCTCCAACTGTGACAGTTTCTCAGTCTCTATTTGATTTCAAACACAGACTTTGATTTCAAACACAGACTTTTTCCCCTAGAGGGAAATGACTCTGACATCTGTTGATTTTTATGTATTTTTAATTAAATTTATTGGGGTGACATTGGTTAGTAAAATTATATAGGTTTCAAGTGTACAAATCTGTAATACATCATCTATATATCACACTGTGTGCTCACCACTCAAAGTGAGTACCCCTTCCATCACTACATATTTGACCCCCATAACCCTTTCCTGTCACCACCCCCCACCCCTCTTATTTTCTGGTAACCACTAAACTATTATCTGTGTCTATGTTTTTTTGTTTCTGTTTGTTTGTCTTATTCTTCGTTGTTTTCAGTTTTATATCACATATGAGTGGAATCATATGGTTCTCAACATTTTCTGTCTGTTTTACTTCACTTAGCATGATAATCTCAAGATCCATCCATATTGTTGCAAATGGCAGTATTTCTTTGTTTCTTATGGCCAGGTAATATTCCATTGTGTATATGTACCACAGCCTCTTCATCCAATCACCTAACAAAGGACACTTTGGTTGTTTCCATGTCTTGGCCACAACATGTAAAGCTGCAATGAACATTGGGGTACATGTATCTTCATAGATAAATATATTCAGATTTTTTGGGTAGATACCCATAGAGGGATTGTGGAGTCGTATGATAATTATATTTTTAATTTTTTGAGAAACCTCCATATGTTTCCCATAGTGGCTGTCCCAATTTATATTCCTATCAGCAGTGTATGAGTGTTCCTTGTTCTCAAAAAACTCTCTAACACTTGTTATTACTCACCCTGTTGATAATAGCCACTCTAACAGAATTTTGAGGAGTAGTGATCCTTTGTTTTGATGAATATCTTTCAATTTGAGTTTGAGAGATATGTTTCTCATGATTAGGTCACAGTTATGGAATTTGAAAAAGAATAGCACCAAAAGGAGTTATTATTCATCACATGTCATCAGGGGGTATATTATATGAAAATGATTTATCACCAGTTATGTTCATCTCAATCACTTGGTTAAGGTAGGGTTTGTTAGTCCCTGTCCTCCCCCCACCCCCCACACAAATACTGTAAAGCTACTATACTTTTCTTTCTCTAGTCTATGGAAGCAAATTGCCAAGTTTAGTCCACACTTAAGACTTAAGGGTAGGAAAGGTTATATACAATCTCTTGGAGGGATATATATATATATACATATAT
>NW_017732744.1:204539-216068 GCF_001890085.2 Hipposideros armiger | reverse complement strand
ACAGTTGCTGCTCATCTTTCAATCTAGCTAAGCACCATCCTTTATGCATTATCTAGCACCTAGATGAGGTAGGTCTGTTAATAAGATTTGAACTAAATCATTGCTGGTCAGAATTGGAGAGCACTGTCCAGATCACTGTAAATTCAGATTTCTTTATTTCATTATGGACCAATATTTCTTAAGATGTTAATAATGCTTTCAGTAGTAATCATTTTGGTTTAAATTCAAGTATGTAGAGTGGAAGAAGAATGATAACAAGGACAAGGGATGTGTAAATTGCCCAAACATTCTAGTTCAAAATTAAACAAATATCTACTAAAACACATTAAAATCTGAAAATACCTTAATTGTATTTTACCACATTTAACTAAATTTTACATGGACAATCCTGTTGATTAGCTAAGAGTTTAATCTTTGACAATAGTATAAAACAAATCATCTATGTTACAACTTTAAGTAACTAAGTTAACATGATGTTAAAACAAATTAAGTAAAAATAATGTTCATTTTGGAAAGGTCCTTAAATTAAGCAGTTTGTTCTTATAATATTCTTTATATTCAGTATATTTCCATTTAATATTCCTCTGAGGTTGAGATTCAAAAACATATGTCGATCTATTTTTATAATTTTCTGTATGTTTATGAAGACACACTGCCCTCTTTTGAACAAAAGCAGTTAAATTTCAGGGGAAAAAGCAAAGTAAAATCAGAACTGCCAGAATGAAACAGAGAAAGACTGCTAAATAAATATTACTTTTCCTGTTTTACAAAAGATTAAAGATGTATTGCTGTATTTTCTTTTAATTTCTCAAAGCCAAACATTTTTTCAGATAGGTATTTTTGTTTGTTTATTTTCATGGATGCATATGAACACATCTTGCTGTTTAGAGAATTTTATACATTTGTAAATCCTGTCATAAATATATCTAATACTTATACTAATTAATAAAAAAATCTGCAGACTCTCTATAGTTAATCAGAACGTGTTCATGACCACTTTACTATTTGCTATTATTCACCCCATATTAGATTCCTCCCAAAATGACAATCGGAAATATTTCTAAGGGCATTACTTCATTCAGGCTCTTATAACAAAATGTCATAAACTGAGTGGCTTATAAACAACAGAAATTTACAGTTTGGAGTCTGGAAGTACAAGATCAGGGTGTCTCTATGGTCAGATTCTGCGTCTGGTAAGGGCCTGCTTTCTGGTTCATATGTGGCTTTTCTTTCATCTTATATGGCAAAAAGAGCAAAGGAGCTGTCTCATGTCTTCTAGTAATATTTTTTTATTGTATATCTCCTCAGGCAAGGGAAACAAACAACAAAAATAAACAAAGACTACATCAGATGAAAAAGTTTTGACACACTAGCCAAGAAGCAACCTAAGCGCTAATCAACAGATGATTGGATAAAGAAGTGGTACCTATATACAATGAAACATTATTCAGCCATAGAAAAGAATAAAATCTTACCATTTTTGACAACATGGGTGGACCTAAAGAGTATTTAGCTAAGTGCAATAAGTCAGACAGAGAAAGACAAATACCATATATAGTAAAACCTTGGATTGCGAGTAATGTACTTTGCAAGTGTTCCACGAGGTAAGCAAACGTTTCTAATATATTTTAACATGGTAAACAAGCAATGTCTTGCTATATGAGTAGTTTCCAGAATGAATTGTGCTCGTAAACCACGGTATTACTGTACATGGATTCTGAAAAATATAAATGGACAAACAAGACAGAAACAGACTCATAGATACAGAGAACAGACTAATGGTACTAGATGGGAGGGTGCTAGAGAACTAGGTGAAGTGAGTGAAGGGAGTAAGAAGTACAACTGGTAGTTACACAATAGTCATGGGGATGAGGAGCAACACATGGGGAATACAGTCAATAATATTGTAATAACTATGTGCAGTGCCAGGTAGGTACTAGACTTATCTGGGGGATGCTTAGAAAATTGTATAGATGTCTAAACACTGTTCTGTGCTCCTGAAACTAATACAAAATAATACTAAATGTCAAAAAAAGTTTTTTTTTTTTTAAATGAGAGCATTAATCCTGTTCATAAGGTCTCTACCCTCATGACATAATCATCTCCCAAAGATCCTACCTGCTAATATCATCACCTTGAGGGTTAGGTTACAAAATATAAATGAGGGGCACATAAGTCCATAGCAGTAAGTTTAACTGGATATTGTTGATATGAATGCCAATTTTCTCTGTAATTCTAAATCCTCTTTACCTATCTAAGTTCACATCAACAGACTCTCTTTTGGGAACCTAAACTTGGAAAGGCCTTTGAGAACCTGGAGAAGGTTCTGCAACAGCCTTTTCACCTAAGCATTCCTGCTACAAATGCCTTTTACACTTGAATGACCTGGAAGCCTCGGAATTTTAATTCATCTTTAGGTGAAACATAAAAACTCACTGCATTCTGTAACTTCATCCAAGTTTCAAAGGCCTGTCTCCTTTGTCTTGGGGCAATAGCTGCCACTGCAAAACTTACTGATGCTTTTGCTGAACTCATCCTAGACTTCCCAATTGAACTCACGGTTCTTCACATAGTACATGTACAAGTATTACTACTAACTGAAGAAACACAATACTTTTAGGCCAGTAGATTAATATTTTATCATAATATATTGTCCTTTCTCACTCACATTAATATCCCCACTGTAACACCTTGAATCCTGCCACTCACTGGGCTTTACCAGAAGAATAGAATATTCAATATGGTCTTACTTAGGGAAGTTTATCTTGCTTAGGTTTATTAAATATTTTCATTGAGAACACTGACTTAATATTAGTTTTTGATGGATCATGTCTCAACACGAAAACTGGGGGTTAATAAAAAGCATGTGCTATTACTAATAAAAGGTCTTCTGTATAACACAGTCCTATATCTAAGATAAAATCAGTCCAGATGGCAGAAATTATTCCACAAACTGCAACTTATCAACTAATCAATGGCCATAGAGTACACATATATACAAATAGTAGGTATGCTTCTTAAGTAGAGCATGGCCTTAGCTACACTTTGGGAAATAAAAGTGGTTTCTTATTTCTACTGGAACCCCCATTAGAAATAAACATGTTAAGAAACTTTTAAATTCACTCCTACTTCTAAGGAAAAACCCTAGCAGGTTATTACATGAAATAAGTAGCCTTAAGATAAAGTCCTAACTAAATACTTAAAGCGTAAATGTCTGCAGTGATTCAAAGAGGACATTTTAAAATAGCAATGTTTAGCCACTAATTTTGTAAAGGAGGAATAAAAAAATAAAAAATAAAAAAAACCTGGTTGAGCCCTTCACTCAGATAATCTCTGATGACCCCCAAGATTGCTACTCATTGGCACCAGATTATTTCAAATGGATATTAGCTAAATTTCTCCATTAAACTACATATCATGATACAGGTAAATTTATAACTGTTTTAAATCAACAAAATGGAAAAACATTCAAAAGACAGCTGAGACTATTTTTGAGTTATGTGAGGTGGGTCAACCACATAATTCTGGAAAAACTTTAAGGGTGGCACAGGTCCAGAAACCAAAGCCCTAAAGGCCATTTGAACATCCCCAGGTGCAATTTACCCAGTTTCTGCCATCCATGGAATCTAAATGTGTGTTAATTATTGTACATCTCTTTTCAGGGTGAGCTGAAACATTCGTCTTTTGAAAACCTGCAGCTTTTACAGTTGCTAAAAACTGTTTGATTTTGTATTTCCAGCTCTGAGACATTCTAACTTTCATGTCAAGTGACTGAGACACACACTTTAAAGGAAACATTATTAAAGAACTCCACATTGAGATGCTATATTAACCTGCAAAATCTGCACTGCACTTACTGCTCACAATCTTCTGGAAAGGTTGAAATAACTAATGGTATCTATATAGAGACATTGACAAGATTTCGGTTCTTGTACTTTCTTGTGCAAAGGTATCACCCTAGCTTTCATATTCACACCTCTGATACTAGAGTCTTCCCTGCTGGACATAGACACAGCAAAATATTGCCAGGCACTCCTGTATTACATCCAATCTCATCAAAAAGTTATGGTTGTCTGCCTACAACCTCTTACTAAGCAGCTTTCTCATATCTTCAATCATGAGCTCTCACATATTGGAAGATAAAAGAGAAACTGCCTTTGAACATCGTTGGAAGGAATCTTATTACTCTATATTTCTTGTTGGCTAGTCACGGTAGTATTTATGCCATTGCTAGTATGTCTTGCTGTACTTGGAAGTACAGTGATGAAACTAGCAGCATAGAGTAGCCTATACATTAATTTAAGGAAAAAGCTACTTGAATCTCTATACTTGATCACCACTGCTTATGGACACCTTATAACTCAAGTATTTTATACCTAAATTAAATATGTATGTCTAATGATTAAGATTAGAAAGCATAAAATATTCAAAATTATGCAATTACAAAGTTTAAGTTTTTATGTTCTGCTAGTTACATAAAAAGCCCCTTGAAAATCAAATCCATTTACATACGGTTATTGGGTCAGTTACAAGTTTCAGTAAAACTCTGGGAAACTTTTTTTTTTAATCCACCATATCTCTCCATTTATCTAACTATCCAATGTGAAGGAAAACACACACACACATGAATAACATACATTCTAATACAATGCATCTCACTTTCAATTTTGTGTCTAGTTTTAATTTTCTGCAACCACCAACTACTACTAAAAGAACATCGAAACTNTAATAAGTATCCCTTTACCTTCATTTACTTATTTAGTCAATCATTTATTATAACACCATCAGCTCATGTATCTTCAATTCCTATGCTGGGTTTGTAATCTCATAGCACCTTACTTATTTTGTTCAAATTTCTTCAGCTTTTGTCTTTGAGAGTTTTTTTCAGGTTGGCTCCTGTGCCCTCTTCACTTGTCCCCCATTCTCTTATCTTTCATCACTTCCTTGCTCCTGCCACTACAAGACACTACAGGTTCATCTTGTGGTTTGCCTTTCTCAACCCTAGGTTTAGCCATTCCTCACAGGAGTCCTGGCACCTTTCATTGGGAATTAAGATCCGGTCTCTGAGTTTACCTGCTGAGCACAGTTTAAGAAAGAGAGACAGATGGCCTGATTCAGAGCACGTTAACTTTTACTAGAAATTTCAATCTTCACAGATAAAGGTTAAAGGAGTGCTTTTATTATGTTAGGTGTATTGGTAAGCTTGGGCTACCCTAACAAGATACCATAGACTGGGTTCTCTAAACAACAGAAATGTATTTTATCACATTTCTTGAGAGTAGAAGTCCAAAATCAAGGTGCCCGTGGGATTGGTGTCTGGTGAGACCTCTCTTCTTAGCTCGCATAGAGTCACCTTCCCTCTAGTCCTCGTATGGCTTTTCCTCTGTGTGCACACAGATAGAGAGAGACCTCTGGAGTCTGCTTCCTCCTGTAATAAGGTTATCAGTCCTATTGGATTAGGTCCCTATACTTATGACCTCATTTGCCCTAATTATTCCCTTAAATGCTTCATCTGCAACTATAATCACATTGGAGTTTGGGGCTTCAACATATGGCTTTTTTTTTTCCAAGTCAGCCTATAACATTAGGCAAATGCATTAAGGGTTGAAGTGTGGCACATTTTCTGTGCCTTGAAAAACGCTATCTAGAGAGAAATATATAACCTGGGAGTTTAGCTTCTTTAGCCATGGAAAATGGAAAAAATTAACAAATGACCAGAGTTTGAAACAGGGCTTTAACTTTTTATTTTTGTTTTATGTGTGGTGCTTTATAAATTAAGTATTGATTGGCATTTGGTAAACAATCTCAACTTCTAGAATTTTCTATTTTTTGAAGGAATTTCCCTCTGATATATCAGCATTCCTCTAGAAATCTGAATATATGAATGGAAAATCAAACATTATCTACCACTGGAATCCCTGATATCATATGGAAATAAATGAGCCAAACTGTTTCCAATAGTTATGAAAGAACAAGCCACCTTTGGTTTTGTTGTTGTTGTTTTGCAATTATAGTGTATTCTGTGTGCTCTTCAAAATAACCATTGAAGTGCTTCCCTTTCCCTGTTAAATTAGATAAAAAAGACACCAAATTGAATGTGAAATGTGATCAATTTTCCTTTTACTCGACTTTTTTTCTACTAGATTTTTCATTTAAGTCAAAACAAATAAATAGATGTTTTAGCAATAATTTTATGAGTGCTGTTGTTAAATCTGATAAAAATTTGGAAACAAATCAGCAGAAATGAACAAATAATGAGATAAGCAGATGCAAACAACAATAAAAACAATCAACATTGATTCCATTTTTGCATGATGGTTTTTGGTGGCTTGGCTGTGATTTCTGATGATTAGTGCTTCAGGAAAACAATTTAGAGAAATCAGTGTTGTATTTATTTTTTGTATCTTTTTAGTGACTGGAGAGATTGTTAAAACTGTGACAATGAATTAAATCTGCATTTATTACAAACCAATCAATGCTTGTATTTCATTTAAGTATTTTCAAATTTAGTACTGTGTGAAAACCATTGCAATAAAGTTATTGTGTTGGAAAAAATATAAACACTTAAAATATGCAATATATTTTAAGAAATAACTCAGTGAATCATATAAGTGAAATTAATATTTACTGTTACAAAGTTATATATACTATAACATGGGTGCATAATGCTAGTAGTTTTAGTCTTAGTACTTATTGTCATGTGTTAATCTCTTCTGTTTTACTTTATTATTGGAGACATTTAAAGTCCTTATCTGTCTGCATTTGCAACTGACTATAAAGCTACATCATTTTTTTTCTTTTCCTACACTGTGGCTCTTGATGTATTGTGATTGTGAAACATTTACTCTCAAGAAGAAACATATGATACAAATTAAATATCGATGTTCACAGTTGTATAATACAATATTTCATGGGCTTATACCAAATAATTATATCAAGTATCTCCTTGGTGGGACATTCTCGACTGATGAAAAAATTTTTTTCTCACCCTGTGGGGAAAAGAGACAAATAATTTTAATGCTGATTATCTTATATTGCATGGTTTATTTTATTTTATATTTTTCAAAAAACAAGTAGTTGAGGACTGTCAGAACATTGCTGATAGAGTAAGGTTTTCCTTAGACAAATCTGATTTTAAACAAACTTTGATACCCTTTAGAAATATGACAATATCCATTCTAAAATGATGTAATATTTTATGAATGAGAGAAAAATCAACATTTTTATTCAGCAACTCATTCTATTTCTTATTATAATACAAAATTTTCAAATTTCACTTACGTACACAAAATAGCTGTATTGAAAACTTGGGATTGACAATGGCTTAATCCATCTGGGCTACTATAACAGAATACCATAGATGGGAGGCTTAAAAACAACAGAAATTTGTTTCTTACCATTCTGGAAACTGGGATGTCCAAAATAAAGGCACAAGCAGATCGTTTGTTTGGTGAGGGTCCTCTTCTTGGTTGATAGATGGCAATCTTCTTGCTGTGTCCTCACATATCAGAAAATGCAGGAGTTCCATGAGATCTCATTTATAAGGACACTGATTCCATTCATGAGGCCTCTACTTTTATGATGTAATCATTCCTAAAGCCCTCATCTCAAAATACCATCACAATGGGGTTCTAATATATGTATTTTGGGTGGACACTAACATTCAGTGTATAACAAATAATAAACCAATGGATATAAATAAAATGTTATGTAAGTCCATAACACATTATCTTTAATTTGGTCATTATAAGATTTAGTTTTGGAAACAATGTTACCCATTTTTTATAGTTCTTTGAAGTACATTTTGGAAAATTTTCTATCAGTGATTAATTGGATTTGCCAGGGTAGTAGAATGGAATACACAAAAACAATCCATTAATTATCTCACCTATCTTGTACATTTTGTTCTGAATTAGAAGTTGTTCAAGTCATTATGACAATTGACAATGGATATATTCAGAGTTGGCACAATTTAAATATCTTGCTAATTGATGCAATAATATCAGAGGACTCTCCATGGGGGTGGCAGAGGGAGATGTGAATTAAAAGACAAAAAAGATAAAAGAAATAAAATAGATGAAACATGTTTCAGGGAAAATGACATTGGAATATCTCCAAGGCCTGAAGATTGATGAATAAATTGAAACAGATATATGTATGGCTGCATGGGTGCATGGGTTCCCCTTGCCCAAATTCTTTATAAGGTGAAGCAATGAGGGTAAGATATGCACCTGTGCATGCAGTGAAGTTTGCACCATAGAAAGGAAACTTGAAATTATGAGGTTTTATCTGGGGCAGCTGACATATTGCCCTTTCCTCATTTCAAACAGAAAAAAGAGAAAGACCTTTAAACAAATCCTCTCTGTAAGGGGAGTAGAAGGTCCTTTAGTTATACTAATCTTAGAATATAAACAAATGTTTCCAGGAGAGAATTTAAAGAAATCTAAAAGTTTATTACCCTTAGCATGCACCACCCAGGAGCTGAGTGTCTGGAGAGCAACTTCAAACCCCAGAGGAAGGGTTGAGAAAGTTAAAGGAGCCCTGACCCACCCGAATATGTGTTCTGAGAACAGGAAGCCTCAGTTCATCTCTGCAACAGGGGCAGACATCTTGTGTGATTATATTCAACAGAACCCTGGAGAGGGAGGTTGGAAATTCTTTCTGATTCTGTCACCTTTGTTATTTCTGTAGTTTAGCTACATCAACTCAACCAGAGGTTTATATATGAGCAGAGGAAATTTGTTCTTTATGTGTGGGATCTCACAGTATGCATACAAGGAAACATAGCAACCTATTTGTGTTAAGACAGAGTATCCATGGTTCACGGAAAATAAAACAGAATTGCTGAAGGAGAGAGATAATTCATGATGTCCTTGAGCCAAAATTGAAATTTGAATGAAATGTGTAGTAAATGAATTAAAGAAAAGGTAGCCAGTCTTATAGTGTATAGCTTGGAAAATATAAATGCAAGACCTACCACAAACACAAAGCAAAAATATAGACATAAAAACTATGAGGGAAAACATAATGCTTATTGAGCCATCCAAGAGAACGAATATAAAAAATAAGGTTTTCACAATGATAAGGAGATATTTTAGAGTTAAAAAAAATCAAGGAAATTTCTCCAGCTGAGTACAGGTCAGAGTTTCCAGATCAGATGGACTTATCCAAGATCCAGTTTGGGTAGATGAATAGCGATATAAAACAGTGCATACCCTGATATTTCAATATGAAATAGATAAATAATAAATGACCACTTCAAATAACACTTCCAGGAAGACAGAAAACTGAGAAAAGATAGAAAACAGGTGTTTTTACAAATAAATTTTACCAGATATTTTAGGTCTAAAAAGTTGAAAACTATAAAAAATGCCACAGAATAGAAAACAAGAAGGGAAAACCTCAACTAATTTTGAAAACAGGCTTAACACTGTTATCACAACCAGCTAAGAACTGTATGAATAAATAAAATTTGAGGTTGCTATTATTTAAGACCATTGATGCAAAACTTCTATCTCAAATGGTTAAAAATGACAATCGGCTATGACCAGATTGGAAATTTTAGGAATAAAGTGTTAATACAATATTATAAAATTATTTAATTAACATGATGCACAACAAATAAAGCCATATGGTTATCTTAATGAACGCAAAGACAGCATTCTGTAAAATCCAACATCCATTTATGATTTTAAAAGTATAAAATAAATCCTCTTCAATTAATTAATAGAACTCCCTAAATCTTAAACAAGGCATTGTACGAAAAACAACAGCAAACATCATACTGAATGATGAAATATTGAATTCACTGATTTTGTGATGAGGCACAATGCTAGGATACATATGATCACCCCTTCTGCTCAATCTTCTTCTGCAATAATTTTGTATTGTTGCTGTAATACCAGAAAGAGAAATATCTAAATGCTTGACTTACATCATTAAACAAAATGTGATTTAGGGAGACAATATGAGCTGTAATGAAATAAGATACTGTCATTAGCACTGTCAGCATAATAGCTGTCCTGGGAGAAAGGGAAGGAGGAAATTATGATAATGCAATCAGGAATCAACAGGGCCCTTCAAACATGACATTTTTTACTGTCTTAAATTGGATGGTGATACACCAGTATTGTTTTTATTGTTGCTGTTTGAAGTACACATTGAAATGATCTATACATTTTTATGAATAATATATTCCATAAGAACATTCTACATTGGACCAAGAGGCAAAAGCATGTGAGTTTAAGGTCAATCAATGGCCAGTTCAAGGCTTCCTTCCACTGAATCATATGGCTTATGAACTATGTGATTCTGGACATTTTTCTCTCACTCACTACAATGTTTCCTTCAGGTGAAACTTTAAAAAAAATAATCCTTTTTTTTTTTTTTAAAGATTTTAGTGGGGAATTGGGGGAGGGGAGCAGCATTGGGGAATCGGGAAAGGGGAACAGACAATTGCTGTCCTTTTGTTCTTCAGTCTAGTCGTGGAGGACGTCACTTCACTGGCCCATGTTGGTGATATCATTGTGCTCTTCCTGGGTGAGGCAATCGCTCCCCGGCCATTGGATAGCGGCTTACAGTTGCTGCTCATCTTTCAATCTAGCTAAGCACCATCCTTTATGCATTATCTAGCACCTAGATGAGGTAGGTCTGTTAATAAGATTTGAACTAAATCATTGCTGGTCAGAATTGGAGAGCACTGTCCAGATCACTGTAAATTCAGATTTCTTTATTTCATTATGGACCAATATTTCTTAAGATGTTAATAATGCTTTCAGTAGTAATCATTTTGGTTTAAATTCAAGTATGTAGAGTGGAAGAAGAATGATAACAAGGACAAGGGATGTGTAAATTGCCCAAACATTCTAGTTCAAAATTAAACAAATATCTACTAAAACACATTAAAATCTGAAAATACCTTAATTGTATTTTACCACATTTAACTAAATTTTACATGGACAATCCTGTTGATTAGCTAAGAGTTTAATCTTTGACAATAGTATAAAACAAATCATCTATGTTACAACTTTAAGTAACTAAGTTAACATGATGTTAAAACAAATTAAGTAAAAATAATGTTCATTTTGGAAAGGTCCTTAAATTAAGCAGTTTGTTCTTATAATATTCTTTATATTCAGTATATTTCCATTTAATATTCCTCTGAGGTTGAGATTCAAAAACATATGTCGATCTATTTTTATAATTTTCTGTATGTTTATGAAGACACACTGCCCTCTTTTGAACAAAAGCAGTTAAATTTCAGGGGAAAAAGCAAAGTAAAATCAGAACTGCCAGAATGAAACAGAGAAAGACTGCTAAATAAATATTACTTTTCCTGTTTTACAAAAGATTAAAGATGTATTGCTGTATTTTCTTTTAATTTCTCAAAGCCAAACATTTTTTCAGATAGGTATTTTTGTTTGTTTATTTTCATGGATGCATATGAACACATCTTGCTGTTTAGAGAATTTTATACATTTGTAAATCCTGTCATAAATATATCTAATACTTATACTAATTAATAAAAAA
>NW_017732744.1:196557-197724 GCF_001890085.2 Hipposideros armiger | reverse complement strand
TCTTCAAATTTTTTACATCATTTATATTTTCAGCTGGTCATTGAAAATTAGCACATTATACTGAATATAGGCAATGTTTAGTATTAATCTATACATGTCACATACAAAATATACTTCTGGATTATATTAGGTAAAATTTCTGAGAATTCAAAATAAAGTTTTTATATTAAAATACCATTCTTATCTATTTGTAAAATTGTGTTCATTCCAATAATTTATTTGCTAAGATACAGGTGTGGCAGACAATAATAAAACAAATTTAATTGAAAAGAGGGCAAATGACTTGAATAGACATTTCTCCAGATAAGATACATGAAAAGCCAATAATCATATGAAAAGATGCCCATTATCATAAGTCATTAAGGAAATGCAAATTAAAACCACAATGAGATACCACTTCACACCTACTTAGGTGCCTATTATAAAACAAACAAACAAACAAACAAACAAACAAACAAACAGAAACAAAAAATAACCAGAAAATAATTAATTGTTAGCCAAGATATAAAGAAGTTAGAATCCTTGTGCTTGGCTGTTGGGAATGCAAAATGGTGGTGCTGCTGTTGAAAACAGTATGGTGGTTCCTCAAAAAATTGAACATAGAATTACCATATGATACAGCAATTCTGCTTTTGGGTAGAACTGAAGCAGAGACTCAAACATTTATTAATACACACATGTTCGTATCAGCATTTTTCCAACAGGTGGAAATGACCCAAGTGTTCACTGACAGATAAATTGGCATATACCTACAATGAGGCATTGTTCAGCCTTAAAAGGGAAGACAAATTCTGACACATGTTGCAACATGGATGTCTCTTGAAGATATATGCTTACTGAAATAAGCCAGTCACAAAAGGAAAAATACTGTATGATTATACTGATATGAGGTTCTTAGGGTCATCGAATTCATAGAGACAGAAAGTAGAATGAATGGTGGTTGCCAAGGTTTGGGAGGAGAGAAAAGGGAGGATTTAGTATTTAATGTGTTCAGAATTTCAGTTGGAAAAGATGAAAAATTCTGGAGATGGATGGTGGTAACTGTTGCCCAACAATGTGAATACACTTAACATCACAGAGCTGTATACTTTAGAAAGATTTAAATGGTTAATTTTATTTTATGTACTTTTAACCACAATAATATACATATGCTTTGGACTCCACGTA
>NW_017732744.1:188320-196527 GCF_001890085.2 Hipposideros armiger | reverse complement strand
GGCTGTATACTACTAATCAGCATAGACTATTTAGCAGACAAACGTTTTGATTTTTTTTTCATGGAGGAAAACTATGTAAATGTATAATATGAGAATGATTGTCCTATAGAGTCCCCAAAAGAACTCTATGTGGAGTGTCCTGATTGTCATTTCCAGAAAAGGATGTAAATGAGCATCAACGTCTTTGTGAACAAAAGCAATTAAGATCTGGGCTGTTTTGTCTTTGTCTCAATGTGTGATTAAGGCTAGATTTATTTTTCCTTCAGATGGTCACATTTCTGTCTCAAATGACACTTTTTACATGAGTTATTCTTCCAATTAAATTGATCTCACTCAAAAGTATTTCTTCTCAGAAATGCAAATTAAACATCACCTTAAACAGATTTCCCATCTTGGCAAAAAAAGAATGCAGACTGAAATTTAAGTGGTCAGCTCTTCTTATAAATAAGGTCATTCTAATGTTCTGGAAAACTTTTTGCTTTATCTGGTAAAAAGACATCCCCAGTTAGCTCTGGGGTTTGTCTAGTATTTAGCGTTGTTGCTATTTTATTAATGAAATACTGCAGTGGTTATGACTATAATATCTAATATCCAATATATTTTAATTTTTCTAATTTTAGCTTCAATAAAGTAATGTCATGCATTATCTTTTAATATTTGCCTCAAACTAAGAGAAGCTATGTCAAGGAATGATTGACCCAAAAAAGACAGAATTAACATTAGGTGACCCGATGGAAAAAGCAGGGGCCTTGACATTAAGAACTCTCCGTTCTGTTTGCCATATATTAGCTTTGTGGTCTTGAGGGAGTTTGCTAATATCTCAAAGTGGCAATTAAATTTGTTAAATGAGCAGAGTGGATATGAATGAGTAAGTGTGAATTTGATAGTAAACCCTCCTTTTTTTTTGCACTTATAACAGTTTGTTTGTTTTCATATAAGAACTTGACGAAGATTTTTAAAGGCTCTCAGCTATTCTCTATAATTAGGCCAAGGTATGCAGTTTAAAACAACAAACCTGACCCATCCTCTCATAGTTCAATGGGCTACATGCTTTATCTACATCAAATTTTCTAGACAGAAAGTTTTGTCAGAACATTTAGGGAGAAATCATTTCTAAACCCTTGAAAGGCCCTGGCTCAGGATGCAGTCCTCCTGGCAGAGTCAGGGAGATGGTCACATCCCTGTCAGGGAAACTTTGTTGGTCAGCTCTAATATTTCCTGGAATTTAATCAGAAATGGGACTAAGAAAGTTGTCCTAATTCCATACTCAGGTTAAATATTACCTGAGGCCCAAGGTTGGAACTACTATTTTAATAAACAATTATAAAAAGCCAGGAAGAATGAAAGCGAATAAGGTCAAAGCTATGTTATTTTTTTCCTCAAAGAGTTCATTCTCCTGAGACTTATATTTCCAGTATTACAAAGTAAATTATACAGAGAAAAAAAAAGTTCTTCTCTAAAGCTTTATGGCAAAGTTATGAAATTATTTTTGGTCTGACATTTCCTGCAGCTACACCTGATGAGAAAGAGATAGAAGTCAAGGTGAATACTCTTGCTCTGCCTTCTCTGAGAATCTGAGTGAGATGGTGAACCTGTCAGTATAAAAACTTCCTACCTGGAACAGCGTAAAAAGATTTTATAAAAAGCTTGGTTCATTAACAAAAGTAGTCACAGTTTTGCTCTTATTTTCTTTCTGTGCTGCCATTGGGAATTTTCCTTTCTTTAAGAATAGAAATTAGAAGGCACTAAAGCTTCCTGCTGCTGTGTTTTCAATTTTGAGCTCTTTGTCTTCTGTCTGACTCTTTTACTGAACATGGAAAACATATTTTAGTGTACAGATTATTAAGCTTCCTCAAGACACCATTATGATTTCACAAATGTTATACCAGGAAGATAAATATGAACAAGTGTGGTATTTTGTTTTTTTTAATTCACACAAGCAACTCTTATCAAATATTAGACTAAAGGTTTGTGAAATTTAGTTTGGACTATGTAACCTGAATATTTCATGCTGCTGATTTATGAAGCCTCGTTAGAAATCTGAATTTTAGCCTTTTTGCCAGGTAATTTATGATGCAGTTGTTTTGTGTATCCACCTCTGAGGAACTCTGACCTAAATACTAATTAATTGAACAAGTAACAATGAAGACACTATATGTGTATTTCCCATATGAAGAACAGTGGCTGCTGGGTTTCTGGAAGTTATTGTGTTGCAGTTTTGCTGAAAGGTCTTGCTATGCTGGTCTCCCATCATTAACATCTCTCATTTTCTCATCCCTTTCTGAGGCAGATGATGTTTTGATTCACAAAGATGCTGATGCTCATATAAATCCTTTTCTGGAAATGACAATCAGGATACTCCACATGGAGTCTTTGGAGGACTTTATAGGACAATAATTCTCATATTATCATTATTATACATTTATATAGTATTTCTTCATGAAAAAAATCAAAAACCTTTGTCTGCTACATAGTCTATGCTGATTCTTAGTATATACCTACACTGTTCAATGAACACAACAAACCTGTATTCATATGAACTACCAAACTAAAGTCATAAAAGCCACAGGCTTCACCCACCACCACCATATTTGCTTAGATTTATCAAAGAATATAGGACAGGCAATGCACAGCAGCGTGAGGCTGCAAGATTTAGGAGTCTACTTTCAGATGTCCTCGTCACACCCTGCTTGGAATCTACGTGGTCACAGGAAAGAAAAGTGAGTGGGCACGAGTTGCGTGGATAGAGAAGCCATCCTTTCTAAGCCTTTTTAGCTTTTCTATATTGCTAGTATCTTAGCTCCCTCACTGGTATATGGGCAGCTCTTATTTTCCAGGACAACTCAACAATAGAATATCACAGTGAAGTTCTGGGACTTGATTCTATGCCTCAAGTTCAAATACAATGTCCACTTATTCAATCCAATGAGACAGCCATTCATTCCCTTATTGCCTTTCTCTGTTTTCATTAATAGATGTTTAATGCCCATTCAATTTCTCAATCAAGCCAGCACCTCATGGGTGGTAAAGCATATGATGATGCTACATGATGTTGTGCTTTCAAGTTTGTTTGTGCACACGGTCAGCTTTGAAATGCACGCAACTTAGTCTGATGAAATGCAGCACAGAGGACAAAATTAAAGCATGATGTGGTTTTACATTTAATGGAATTCCCATCAGTCTCATGAAAACCCAAAACAGAATAGTGTGTCTATTCAAATCAGGATCCATTTAAAGCCAACAAGAACAACTTAAAAAGCTTCTAACTTCTCTTTTTGTTGTTGTTGGGGGCATTGACTCTTATCTTTGTAGATTTATCCAACACATATTTAGCTCACTTATATCCTATTGAAATTCTATAAACGTTTAAAAACCAAAGCAGTAAGTGACAAGTATATATGTCACTTTTCAGTGTAAATATGCATAACTTAGAATCTCAAGGATCAATTACAACACCTTTCTATGTAGCTAACCCTAGGATGAGAATAAAGTGTCTCCTTTTGCATTCCAGTTTTTTGTTTGTTTATTTGTTTGGTTGCTTTTTTCTGAATAAATAATTGGCTTTTTTTCTAGTAAGTATCAGTATGGCACATTTTAGCTCTTTCTGGGAATTCTCAGTGGATATTCATAATTTTATTCACCATACATAAGTATCCTATAACCCTATAAGCTGTGACACATGGGCCTGAAAATACAATGAGCTAAAATGGTGCCTGATTCTTCTGATGAGGAGAGTTTGGCTAGGGGACCTCACTGCAGAAGCAGAGTGGGAGGGCAACTTGCAGTTATGTCACTTGAGGCAGTGACGAATAACACGTTTTTGTGTGCTTGTTTACATCCTTGGGCCCTTTATTTTTTTCCTAGTTTTCATCTACATGGAGTGAAATGAGGCACCAAACAGTATTGGAACATGGTATTTACCTTAACGAATATAAATATGATCTCCACCAAAATCCATATCACTAGTAAATCCAATGGATACAGCTGTCCATTAGCTGATTGCTGAGAGAGAAAGAGAGAGGGAGAAGAGAGAATATGTGCTGTGATTCTACTGATTGAAATGCATTAGCCTAGTTTCTCATACCTTCTAACAGTTTCCACATAAATAACTTTGCTTGGTTGGTGATGTCAGATCACTTCAGACTAGTAGTGTCCATTCTTAAATTATTACATGACACACCCGAATTTTGTCATACCTGTTGTAATTTAAACAAGTTTGCATTCTCCCATTCTGAACATCTTTAGATTAATTTTAAAGAAAGATATATACTAATATACAAGATATTATTTTTACATTCCGATTTTATTTAAATATGTTTAACTTGTCTGCAAAGCAATTACAAATAATACTCTGTATCCTATTTCCTCTGACAACTTCAATTTAGATCCTGCTTCAGAGAGCTCATGAAAGCATATCTTTTCACGATTTTTTTTCTTTTTTTATTGGATTAGCTGTGAAACACTATGCTTAAATTCATTTAGGTAGGGAAAAAATACAAATATCAACAAACAAATATGCAATCCTCCTTTCAAGATTAGACAAGGAGGCTGGCTGAGTGGCTCAGTTGGTTAAGAGCTCACTCAAGAGTGCAAGCTCTGAGCAACAAGGTCGCCAGTTTGATGCCCGAGCTGAGCTGCCACTGAGCTGACAACAGGTGGCAGGATGGCTCAGCTAAGAAAAAAAAAGATTAGATGAAAATTTTGCCAATTTACTTGACACAATTCTTGTGTCATTGTCTGTTTATACACAGGACGAGACTTAAATGTGAGAGTCCTTATTTTCCTTGGACATGAGTATTAAATGTACTCAGACTGTATCTTGGCAGTCAATAATCAACTTCCAAATGGCCCACTTCTAAGTTTGAGAGATAGCAGAAATCCCATGAAGGCCAAGGTGACCTGCTTACAGCCAAAGGAGACAGGGAGAGACAAGTGAGCATTTTCAAGAGTCATACAACTAAGTAGATCACTTTTATGATTTTATACACTTCCAAAGATATTTTTGTTATAAACATAATAATCTATTATATTGGGTCGTCGGAAAAGTCATGACGTATTTCTTCTACGTTTTTCATTGCAAAAATGCGTCATCACTTTACTGACAACCTAATAAATATAGCACTATATACATATTAAATGTATGCATACATGTACACATATTTCAAAAATGAAACTCTCCTTTTTCCCTTCCTCCAAAACTCAAGAAGTAATCACTTCTAAAAGTCTGGTACCAACTTTACATAGCTGGCCACTAAAAGGACTACAGAGATACACAACAAGGCTGCTACAGAGTTTTAAGACAGAGATTCAGTACCTTCCTTGTAGGATTTTGGTCCTGACTAATGAGGTTGCTATGAGGACTGCAGGATGAGTACATATGAATTCCAGGCATGTGGCAAACATTATGTAGGTTTGTTTTTTTTTTTTAACTCAACTCACTGTTAGTTAATTTATTAATTACACATAGGACACTTAATATACGATGTTAAAAAAATGAAAAACCACAACCTGGAGTCTGGCGGCCTGAGCTCAGATTTCAGATCTCCAACTTAGTGGCCGTGTGACCTTGGGCTGTGTACTTATCATTCCCTCTGGCTC
Source organism: Hipposideros armiger (assembly GCF_001890085.2). Classification (NCBI taxonomy): domain Eukaryota; kingdom Metazoa; phylum Chordata; class Mammalia; order Chiroptera; family Hipposideridae; genus Hipposideros; species Hipposideros armiger. The sequence goes on along the minus strand of NW_017732744.1, from coordinate 190,929 downwards.
ACTTCTGTTTTTATTCTGTGAAATAAGGGTGATGACAGTCCCTGCCTAATGAGGTTGGAATAAGGATTAAATGAATTACTATTTGTAAAGTGCTGAGGCCATTATACAAATATTTATGAAATAAAGTGCTAGCACTTACAAAATAAACAATTCATGAGAAGTTGTTAAAACTAAAGCATATCAATAAAATAATATAAAGTAAGTCTAATGTGATGAAAGAAACATCCAAACCTGTAAAAAAATTGTGTAAAAGTTTATTTGAGCCAAACTGAAGACATGTGCCAGGGAGCAAGATCTCAAATGACCCAGAGAATAAAGCTTTTGCAATTTCTTTAATGCATTTGAAATTGAGGAGGAAAGGTAAGGAAGATTACATGGAGGTGAGAGAGAGAAAGGTGGCGATTGGATTACAGACTGGTTAAAATTATGTGCTCTCTTGAGGCTTATTTCAAAGGTGTGTTAACCTATATGTACAGAAACAATGGACAGGGCTTGCTTAAGGCAAAGATAAACCTTTTACTAAAAAGTTATGTGCCTGGAGCGTGACTCACCATGACCTGCCTGGTTAGGAATTTATGATCAAATCACCCTGTGAGGTTACTTTCCAAAGATCCCTATTTTATCCACAAATGACACATATTACACAAAACAAAAGGAGATAATTAGCATTATATCATGTTAATATGTATCACAAAGATGCCAATTCTTCATACACATGTGTATAAATGTATATATGTGCAACTCAAGTAAGATTCCTCATGGTTTTTGTTTTTGTTTTTGTTTTTATTTAAAAAGAAAACAATATACCTATCTGATTTTGAATGAACCATAACTATTACATTAATTTAATCAAAAATAAAACTGGCATATGATTAGAAAAATATATTTGTATAACTGAATACTAGAGATTAACAAAATAAACAATAGTGTGTGTATCATTTCTCTATATGCCAAAGCCCAATGATAAACTATCCTGTAAACTGCAAATGCAGAATGTACGCACACACGTTTATTTTAAGCATTATATATAAGTGAACTCATTTAATCCTCATAAAATCACCATGCTTTAGGTGAAATTGTTGCCATTTTTAATTGAAAAACTGAAGCACATTGAGTTAAGTTACTGGTCCATGTTCACATAGAGGATAAAGTCAGCTTACCTTTGATGACACCACAGTAAAGATGCTTATCCCCAGTCTTGGGCCAAGAGCCCACCTGATAGAAGCTTCCAGGAAAACCTGAGTTTCCTTTTCTGTAGTGACATTTATATATATTTTACTCTATGAGGTCAGGAGCTATTGCTCATGGGGTACTGTGATGCTAATCACCAAAAACAATTTCAGACTCATTTTCAGTCCCAAATAAACAACGGGTATATGAATTTCTTAGTCCCAAGAGCTGACCTTCTAAATAATAAATCCAAATTTCAGCAACATCTGCTGTGCAACTAATGATTATCATTATTTTTTAGCTTAAAGATTTTCTTATTTTTCTCTCAGGATTCCTCTTTATATCAAGTATTTCTCTTGCAAATCTGAATCAGACAACTCCTAGTGCAGGTGAGAAACAAATTTAGGGTGAAGTGAGACAATAGAGAAAATTGGATTTAAGTTAATATTGTTAAATTAGTCTCATTGTTCAGTCCCCTAGAGCCTAGCATAGTAGAATTTTTTGAGAGTGTTACATGCAGTAATTTGAACTATATCTTAAAATGTTAAGAAAGCACATTTTGCCTGTTTCATTGTCTCTTAAGTTTATCATCAGTGGAAATGCCTGCTGAGACCCTGTTAAATGCATGTTTGATTAAGCAGCACTAGAATTAAAATCAAGAAAAATCTTTTTCATGAGCTAATATTTTGTTGGCTAAGCAAAGCCAGTTATTGTCTATCATTCTAATTTAGTTCTCACTAAGTTTACTTTTGTTTCTTTTTGGTTTTAATTATGCTTCCAAGCCATCCACTTTTATTTACATTTATATTTTAAATCAACGTTGTATATCATTTAAAATTATACGTTAAAACATCTGGTTTAATTATGCTTTCTCTCTTATTACCATCTTTGCTGCAGCTGTTTCCCTCATTGACTGCTACTAGAAGTTTATTTTCCCTTATTTTTTTCCTTATTTTTCAAGTTTGTTTTCTTCCTTTGGGCAATATTTTTTCTTCACATTAGAACAATCATTTTTTCTCATTAGTTTTCTAACAGTTGATGATGTGTTCTGTAAGGAAGAAACAGTTGTCGACACAAGACATAGGTAAAACCAATAGTGAGTGAACTTCACAGAAAGCTTCACGTGCTCATTTGGAGAGCTGCTGCACTTGGCCATGGCGTCTACCCTGCATGATACGTACCACCACAGGCAGGACTTTGAAACCACAGGGCTCTCAACTGTGGCAGGATTGATTGAAGCAATTTTCTTTGCATCTAACACTACCCAGCAACCCTCACTGATACCTGTGATAACATATAAAATGCTTGTGAAACAGATTGCCAAAGAGGTTTCTATCTTTAGAGGTATAGTTTTCTAATTTGCTGAACTGGCAACCTAGTGCCTAAAAAGCAAAAGGGTAAGAGTTGGGTATGATCTCTTCTAGCTTAGATAGAATACT
>NW_017732744.1:117179-186200 GCF_001890085.2 Hipposideros armiger | reverse complement strand
CAGTGTCACTGGCCCTCATATGTGGGATCCGAACCGGGGCCCTCTGGCGTCCCAAGCCAGTTCTCAACCATCACGCCACTCGGCCGGCCCAGTGAAATCTACTTTTAATTGTCAGTTTATAAATGACAGGCATGATAAAAAATACTCTCCTATTTTTAAAAATATATATATTTTTATAATTTGCATAAAATTAGGAGACATGCTTGAAATGTCACACTTATTAATTTATCTTTACAAGTAATAGAAATCTATTTAGAATGGTAAATCGCTTATCTTTAGGTAGTTTGTAATTCTCACAGAACCATTTTTTGAAATTTACATTTGTGAATTCTGATACAGATAATGCCCCTTATAATTGTAAGAAAGAAAATAAAATTAATTTCTAACATGTAATATTCAAATGGAGCTTGAAAAATATCACATAAATACCTACACTAATTGCCGGGGCAATTTTTTGCTAAGAGGACACAATGACTAAATTAATTGCTTTACAAATTCTTTTGAAAATATCAAAATAAATACCTTCTATTATAACCACGTGGCCAAATGTAATCATAGAATTATTATTTAACTGAGTAGAACTTCAGTGAGCTAAGTACACAGTCTACTTTCAAATTAATTATTGGAATAATGAAACTTCATATGTGAAAGTACTGAGATACCATGGTAATGAATTGCATTAAAACGATTAGGGCAACTTTAAAACTATAATTTATAAAAGCATGCAGTTTGATATTATAAGTTTGTGACTTGAGAGTAGAAAAGTGCTGAATGTGTATAGGTAGACACCAGATAATTTCATAGTCTCTTCATATGAGTTATACAGTTGCTCGTGTTTTTGACATGGGAATTTTTCAGCAGTTCTGTCCTTTCACTTCCTGTAATTGCAAGCAGCATTCATATGGGGGAGTCTTTGAATAAGAACGTATTTTTAATAGAAAGACATTATCATACTGATGGCCTATTTTTTGTTGTTTTATTTTACTTATACTCAATAAAACATCCAGTATTAGCCATACGATCTCTCATGTAGTCTCCTAACACATTAATATCAGTTGGTTGATAATATTCACTTTTATGTTTCTGAAATAGGTGCAATATGGTGAGGAAATGTACCAACTAATCAGACACAAATGTGTTAATACATGCCTAAGTCCCAACCATCCTGAAATATGTTTTGGGGTGTATTAGTTGCAATACCACCTCTTTTTCCCCATTTCTATAATTTATTATTTTAAAACTCTATACCTTTACCCAACACAATAGTCATAAATTGTGTTCTAAACACAAGAAATAATGAAATGTTTATTTCTTCAATAGTAAATGCAACTAATGCAGACAGATTTCAGGCAGGTCCAAAGCCTGGCTCTAATAAGGGCTTGTAGTATCTGAGAAACTGACCTTGGGAGACTGGCCTCAAGGTCAGTCATTTTAGGGAAGTGCAAGATTTATAAGTCTTAGATCTATCAGTATTTTTGGTCACACACAACTTTATGAAGAAGCTTCCTACATCAGTTTAAAGAACGACAATGAATTTCCTAACCAAGAGTGTAGGAAGATGCATTCTTTAATATATGTAGTATTTTTCTTTTTTATAAAACATTGTCCAAATAAACAAGTTCTTAACTAATTAGTTCAATTTTCAAGCCTTCTTGTGGATTCATAACATAACAACATAACATAGCAATAACATAACAAGTGTTTTGAGTATCTGCATCAAAGAGATTTTTTGCATCCTTTTATGATGAGTCTTGAACACAACCAACTTCATTTGGTAAAGTGGTCATTTACCCTCTGGAAAGAAATCCAGCTATTTTTACTTTAATTCTAATACTTGTCTCTATGATAGTAAATCATCAATTCAGTGGAAAGTAAAAAATATGTAATCAATAATTTCATACTATGCATTTATAGAATTGTATATTTTTACTTCATTTGATTATCATATGGAAATTAGAAGGAGGTCAAAGAAGAATTGATGCATGTCTCTGGAAACCACTAACTGAGATGTCTCAGCAGTCTTTCACACCATTTCACACACGTTTTTGGCATTTATTCCCTTTGTTCAGTGCACAGCTAATACATCTGTGTTTGCAGATGGAATAATAATCTGCTCTTCTCTTGTATTGCACATTTGACTTAAGCAACGTTAAGTCAAGGTTGTTTGCAAGCAGAAATATGATGCTTTCCTGGAAAATCAGGCATCCCAGTCTTTACTACACTTATTGACACCTAATATTAATGTCTTTCAATGTAAAATAAATATTACAATATTTTGAGTGTATATAAATAAAAATATGTTCTCAAGTTACATTTAGGACTATGATATAGTACAGTGAAGCATTTCCACATGTTGCAAAGTATTCATGTAAGTTTCCAAATAGGGATCTAAACAACCACAAAATAGCAGAATACATACAATTAGGAGAAAGGAAGAAATTAATAAAGATATTTTGGTAGCAAAAATTGCACTGCTGAAAATTGATTCTTTGAAAAAAATGAACAAATCAGACAAAACTCTGACTAATTACTAATAAATAAAATGCATGATTGGAATGAAAAGAAGACATAAAATGAGCTGCACAGCCATAAACTGTTATAAATATGGATGCAATGAATAACTTTATGTCAAGCATTAAAAATTTAGACAAATTGATGAATTCTTAGATGAACATAGTATATCAAAATTGAAGAATTTCTTATTCAAAAGATATTGAACAACTGAATAGTACTAAAACTTTTAGAAAACTGAGTCAGTAATTAATTTCTCCTTGAAATAACACCAGGTCTAGAGAGCTCTAGTTTCACCAAATATCAATGAATAGTTAATTATAAGCTTATAAAAACTGTCTTAGATAATAACTAAAAAAGGCTCTATGTCAAACTTATTATACCAGTATAAAATAATGCTGACACAAATTCAAAAACAGTGGAAAAAAAATAATTGCTTTTACCTCACTCATAACAATTGATTCAAGATTCCTAATCTAAATGTCAATAAATTGAGTTCAGTAATGAATGAAAAAATGTTAATACAGAATGGCCTGTTTGGGTAAATATCATGAATGTAAGAGTAGCTTAGTATAGATCAACTGATTAATGTGATTTCCTATAATAAAAGAGATTATTAGAGAAAAACTAGTATTGTCAGATACGAGTAAATCAATATACAACATTTGAAAATATTTAATAACACCTATCACTCTATTTGATCTGATAAAAATTGTATGAAAGTTTAAAGGGAAACCATAGTAAATGATGAAAAGTAAAATATTTGCTGAAATACATTAATAATAACTAAATAAATGCAGAGGTGGGTGTAACATGTTCTTGTAAATAAAAGGTTTAATAAAAATTATATAATGGTTCTTTCCTAAATGACCATTAGGATCAATACAATTTTTTTTTAATCACAAATAAAAAGAAATACAACAAATGCAGGAGAAAATAGTCAACAATAGCTGAGGCTACTACTAAAAAAAAAAAAAACTAACATAGTCATAGTTTAGCAGATACTAGGATAAAAATATAATTTAGTAATTAAGATTCTGTGGTATTTGTGTAGGAAGAGACAAATGAGTCATTGATTTCCAAGAATAAGCCCAGGGATCATATTAAAGAACATATGGGAGGCTTGATTTCTTCCAAACTGATATTTCAGATAATTTGGAAATGTTTATGAAGTTATCCAGGTATGACACTAACAATTAGTTAATTCCATATTTGGAAATGATATTGTTTACTGTAGAAAAAAAATAGTATAAAAGTATTATACATGTATTATTTTATATTTTGACATTGAATCTTTTTTTTCTATTATCCAAAACAGTTTTTGTAAACTTACAATTAGCCATTCATTGTTACAATAAGTGCTTTTGGGACAATTAGTTCTCCATATGAAAGAAACTGAAACTGGATGCCTATCTCACAGCAAGCAAAAAACTTAATTTAATTTGCATAAAGGAATTAAAAAGATAGAGCTATAAAATGTTTAGAATGTAATAGAGAACAATACCTTTGTATTTTGCATATGGAAGGATTGCTAACAAGGAAAGAAAACTATAATAGGAAGGTTTTAGAACATAGATGATGTTAAATTTCAAAGAAGCGCACATTAAAGAAAAACTCCATGTCAGGATAGTAGTATATCCAATAAAGAATTTTTATTAAGAATATAAAACCTGGTCAGTCATTACAATATATGAAACAATCAGATGATAAAATAGTTAAGCATATGAAGAGGAATTTGACAGAAGACTGAGAAGATGTCCATAAACGTATGAAAATATGATCAAATTCATTAAAATCAAGAAAAAATAATTTAGGCCCACATAAGTGCAATTATATATTTAGAAGATTGGAAAAAAATTAAATTAGAAACTATGAATAACAAATATTGCTAAGAATGTGTAGAAATTGAAGTGTAATTAATACCATAATTTTAGATTGTTTAGCAACACCTAGAGAACTGAACATGCATGCACTTCAGGCACTGCACATAGGGGAAATAAGACCACAAGATGGGTGACAAACTATTTCCTAATCTAAGTGGTGGCGACACAGACCTTCACTTACCTTTTATTCTTCAATAAATAGACCATAAAAATGAATATATGAGATCAGGCAATTAAGTTCGCGAACTCGTCCTAGAAAAAGTACTACATTCCTCATTGCTGAATTTCACTACAGTCACCTTCGAAGTACTCCCCTTGGGAACGATGTCAGAACCTAGTCCATCCTTCAAAACAAATTTTGGAGCTCTTTCTCTGGAATGGCCACCAGAGCTGTTATATTACCCTTGATGTCCTGAATGTCATCAAAATGTCTTCCTTTCAATATTTCCTTTATCTCTGGGTAAAGAAAGAGTCATTGGGGGCCAGATCAGGTGAGTAGGGAGGGTATTCCAACACAGTGATTTGTTTACTGGCTAAAAACTCCCTTACAGACAGTGCCGTGTGAGCTGGTGCATTGTCATGGTGCAAGAGCCATGAATTATTGGTGAAAAGTTCAGGTTGTTTTCATCTAACTTTTTCATGCAGCCTTTTCAGCACTTCCAAATAGTCACTTGGTTAACTGTTTGTCTAGTTGATACAAATTCATAATGAATAATCCCTCTGATATAAAAAAAATTAGCAGCATCGTTGCACCAAGTTCACGAACTTAATTGTCCGAACTCGCATAAATACTTTTACATTTTTCAATTAAAATGTAATAAAATAATATGTGCAAAAGTCATGCTAAATTAATGGCGTACTTGTGTTGCTGACATGTAGCACATTTTAAGGGGTGCATGTATGTATTTACATAATGCTGTTATTTTATCCCACTTGATTATATCAAAAGACCTCAACAAATGTTAAATATAATTTTAAGCTTTAAATTATTTCCAGTCATACTCAGAGATCACTGAGTCTAATCCACTGTACATATGTAATGAGCTAATAGTCTCTTGTCATACTTTATAAAAACTCATGACAAAGCCACACATCCACAGTAATTAATGAGGTGATATGGAATACAAATAAGGCATTAAAGGCCCCATAACATCTAAATTATCATAGGGATGATAACCTTTTCAATTTTTGTAACTGTCAGAATTTTTAAATACATCATAAATGTATCATTGTCTTTTGACACTAAACAGGAGACAACTATAAAATAAAAAAGGGAAAATAACATGAAGTATAAACAAACACAAGTAAAAATATACAACATTTTGTTATAAGTAGTTTCATTATTTCCATTTTACAGATAAGAAAATTAAGATATACAGAGAAGTCTAACATTTTGCTCATGGTCATAATCACTAAGCAATGAAACTAGGATAAAACCAGCATTTGTTGCCTAAATCACTATGTGTAACACACAGGCAGGCATAGAGATAGGGTCCAGCCTGTGTCACTGCTTAAAACACCCTCTATGTTAACACAGGTATCCTAGCTTCTAATTACCAGTGACAAGATGAGAGCCAGATCTGTCTGATCGCAAAGTCTAGGGATTTTTACCATGCTCAAATAGAAGTCCAAAAAGGGAGCTAAGTATGTAGTGATCTAAACCAATTTAGTTTCCTTATCAATGTCAAACATACCTCTCTCAGGTTCCATTCAGTTCAATTTGCCCATCATCACAGAATCTCCTACTTAAATCCTTTTTAAATCCTTTTTTTTTGCGTTCTCCCTGTCTATGTGGTGTTTGAAACTCCTCTGTGCCTCTCATGTTCATGCTTTCTGGCACTTACATCTTATTTTTAAATTCTTGCATTCCCCAGTCATAGGGGCAGTCCAACTCACTCTCATTTGGGAGCTTGTTTCTAAACAGGCAACTCCAGGCAGAAATTATTTCTTCTGAAAGAAGGGCCAGTGAGAAAAGTAGTAATATATACACTCTCTTTTCTTGCTTCAGTCTTTGTGTTTGAGCAACTTCTCTTCACTTTCAAGAGAACTTTTGGGGCTTTCTGGAAGTTCCTTGTGTATGTAGCCTCCCCTGCCGTGTTCTCACATACCCCATAAACTCCACAACGCCACTTCTTCACACTTTTGCAAAGGTGATCCTTTCCATGGAAACATAGTCATCTTCTATCTCTGCTCAAAAACACTTGGCTCTGCTCTATTTTCTACAGAATTAATTCATAATTTTTAACAAGAGCATCTTGAAAGTTTTGGCAAGCATATGTCAAGGAATTATATTGTTTTAAGAATGTCTCATTTTCCTAAGTCTGTGTTTGTGCCTGGGGATGTGAAAACTGGAACGAACATATGCATGTTACTACCAGCTTGAGAGTGAGCTAACAGAGATAAGCAAGCTAGAAAGAGCCACGTCCTTAAAGGTGTCGAACTGCTGAAAGAACCATCCCTGAAGACTTGCCTAGACGTCCTTCATGTAGGAGCATACATTTTATTATTTATTAAACCAATTTGAGACAAACTTCCTGTTACTTGCAGGCAAAAATATCCTAAAATGTATATAATAGCTAAGAATGGTATATCTTGAGATTCTCATCTCTTCTGGCATTCCTCAAATCAGTGAATCAGTAGGTTCATTGTTTCAGGAAAAACAGCAGATTTCTAAATAGATCTTTTTTTTTTCATACTTAGCAGGAATATTATTCTTAAAAAGATCAATTTCATTATGAAAGCTAAGCTATTTTGGAGATTAATTTTAGCACAACAATGCCAAGGGCCTATAAAACTCCCAGCCTAGACTTTACACCATAAACCATAGAGTGGAAAGCAATGGAGAATTATATGCTATGTAGGTTTCCTTCCACTGGGAAAAGACATGCCTTTGAACACAAGAGAGCGAAAGAGGTCTGGCAGAAAAGAGGTAATTTACAAAACCTGAGTCCCTGAGAAGGATGATCAAGACCCAACCCCAAACTAGACGAAAGTCCCAGAATAAATTAGGGATGTTAGAGAACAGAAGACATTGTATCTATATCCAAAAGAGTACTTGGGGTGACTGCACACTTAACAAAATATGCAAACCCCAGTGTGAAGTAACAATATTTGGCGAGCAACAGCCAAATCAGAAGTCAACACCATAAGGCCTTACAGAGCCTCACAGAGACATGTGTACCGCAGCAGCGTTCATTAGAACACTCCAAAAGTGAAGAATAGAAAAAAGCCTGAGGACCCTCCAATTAGGTGAAAAAGACTACAGGGCACGTGGTCAAGGGGAAGGGGCCCATGGCATGAACATGGATCTCAGCACCTGATTCCAGGTTATGACCATCCACACTGATGAGGACGCCTCATAGGAGATTCAGTTCAGCAGATGCCAGCAGATCAGCGAGGGCTGAAGGCCTCCCTTCATTAACTACATGATACCCTCAGCACACCTAATAACACATGGAATCATCCCTAATAATCTGGAGCTTAGTGTGTTCTGTAGGAAGATCACCTGCAAAAGGAAAGACAGTAAATCCACTGCATCACTGAGTGATATTTTGAAGCACTAGCATCTGGAATGAGAAACTGCATTGCTATTGGATGTGGGTGTTTTGGATTCTGACCTCTTAGAATTTCTTCAACTACATTTGATTACTCACCACTAGAAGGTGGTCTTCAGCCCCTGGGTGTAATGATAGCTAAGAAAGCTCAGAAATTTATAGCTGGTCACTAATCATATCCTAACCACTTTAGGAGAGGTCATCAATGAGTCTGAATTCACTAGGGCTGAAAGCTCTAGTCCCTTGACCTTGGGCTGACTGGGAGAATAAGTACAGCTGAGGTACAGGACAGGTTTATCAAGATGGCCATGATGGTTCCTTATGGAATAGGCTCAGACTGTCATTAACAAAATGTACCCTTAAAAACATAGCTGCTGAATTATTTTTTCCAGACTAATTACGTGTACCTAAGCTGGGTAGGGGATTGTTCTACCTGAACTGAAATTTCTAGTGCTAAGGTTCTGTAGGAGTTGTGGATGGGGTGACCTTGGTTGACGATATTGAAGAAAGAGCCATCAAAATCTTCACTGTGGTAAGGACCACTTCTTGAAGCAGAAATAATCAGAACAAGGAAGCAATATATCCAAAGCAGATGATATGAAATAGAAAGAAGATATGAAATAGAAATAAGGACTCCACACTGATTCTGAAAGACACGTTCAACCACTGAGAAGGAGAAAAAATACAAAATGGAACATGTTGGTAAGATTCTAGCTTACTAAACTAAATGAAAGAGGACTTCTTGAACTTACATAGCATTAAAAGAAATGTTCTTTAAGGGATGTTGATGGGAATAAATTTAGTTTTGAGCCTAAAAATTAAACATGTCCTTTTAAATCAGTCAGAATCTCATAGTTAAACACATGTTACACTCATATTGACAATGTTGAGAAATTTAATGAACAGACCACTTCCAATGGTTTGTGACTGCTTAGAGAAGCCACAGAGGACAGTGAAGTATGCAGGGAGGGGAGGATGGGGATTGGGAGCAAGATTCAGAACACAAACATAATGATGCTCTTTCTTTTTTGTCTGGCCTTGAAATAGGTTGTCACTACTAAGTATTTAGATGCAGAAGCAGCACAGAGGATTTCAAAACAAATTGGTGTGTGTGTTCACATGCACATGCATATGTGTGTATGTGGACCCGTGTGTTTGTGTGTGGCTGTGTTCCTTATGGAGCTGAATGAAAAATATTACACCTTCTTCCTGAACGTAAATAACCCAAGAAGTTGCTTTTTCCAGACCACTTCTATGTAAGATTTTTATATACATCCTGCTCAAAGCTCTAATCCTTAACGCATTTTCCAAAATCTGTCCTCAATACTTGATTTATTTCTCCTCTTGGGTAATGCATGAATTCCAACTTCTGCAGCAAGTATGTAAAATTTTGTGTGGGTGTGTGTTTTAGAAAATAAAAAGTTGAAGGTTTTGGCTTCTTGGCTTATAGTATAAAGTATACCTTATTCCTCAGAACAAACCTCTACATTTTAACTGGCTGGTTAACTTGTATATCTCCTTGTTATATACCCTGTTATATACCTTTGTTATATATCCTATTTATCCTAGTGCCTGGAGCACAGTAGTGTATACTTAATTAATTAATAAATTAATTAGGAAGATATTTATAAAGAAGCTTGCCTCTTGAGGGCATATATGTACATACCAGCATGTGTAAACAAAACGGTGAATTTTTAATCAACTCACTTTTTTGTCAGTTAAGTTACCAAGTAGCTGAAATTTAATTTTACCCAATTTTGTCAAACTAATTCAAATTTTATAAACAACATTCATTCACTTAACATACATTAATCTGAATTATCTAAAGATTCATCTCTAACTCCTAAGCATCAATATAATCACCGTTACTAACAATGTGAATGTTAAAGTTTTTTTTCTTTAAATACTCTGCAATGAAATCTAAATTTATCCTTCAAAAATCACTGACTTGGTTATACTTCCACTCCAAATTTCACACTTGCATTTGTCCCAATGATCTATCTTTGTCACCTTTTAATGTAAATATCCTCATTAGGTGTCTATAACAGTAGCCAAGAAGCAGTGATATGTAAACAGCAATAGATGCAATATCAGGTAAAAGGAAAGTGTGAAAACACTGCGTAGTGAACACAAGGCACCTTACAAACTACTCCAGGTAATTCTTCCTACAGGACTCACAGAGAAATAAGGCAGCCAAATATCAGCAAACAGATATGAGAACACTTTAGGGTGAGCTGCTATAAACGAGTTCTTTCAATCCTATAATTGAACTCACTTAAATAGCTATTACAGGCTGCAATTGACATTTTCTTTTGAAATATACATAAATGGAATGCTACTCTATTAAAATTGAATGTTGTTTTCCTCTTGCCATAAGAGTGAATGTGTATACATAAGAGCCAAACTAGTCTGAAGGAACGATTTTAAGATTTTGGTACAGGTGACATTTGTAGATGGCCTGATAGACCTTTGTCATAGGTGTATTGGAGCCTGTTCATGATGTGGACTATGAATGAGAAGAATTAAGGCAGTGTTCTATGAGAAAATATTCAGACCACAAGAAGTTATACTGGCCAAGTTGCTGAGGGTCAAGGCCAGCAGGATCTTGACTGATGGGCAGAGAAATACCTAGGAGAGAGAAAAAGCTCACAACCTTAGAATTACACTATACAAACCCTGAAGACAAGGGAAAGAAGAGGGTTATACCTGTGATCGTGAGGAAGCAATAGGTCTAGTTTCTAGAAAAATAATACATAAGAAAAACTATTTTCCTCCAAAAATCTAAAGAACTTACGTAATTTTGATTGTAAAGAAAATCGTAGTATATACTACAATATATGGTTATAAGTGTGATAAATCAAATACAGATGGTCTTCAACTAACAATTTTTTGACTTTACAATGGTGTAAAAGTGGTACACATTTAGGAGAAACCGTACTTGTAATTTTGAATTTTGATCTTTTCTTGGGCTAGTGATATGCAGTACAAATACTCTCTCATGATGCTAGGCAGTGACAGTGAGAGAATTTTGCCCAACTTCAAGCTAATGTAAGTGTCCTGAGCATGTTTAAGGTAGGCTAGCCTAAGCTGTGATGTTTGGTGGGAAAGGTGTATAGGTGTATTAAATGCATTTTTGATGAAATATTTTCAACTTATAATGGGTCTATTAAGACATAACCCCATTATAAGCTGAGCATCATCAGTATATATATTTTGTCATTACTATGATAATTTTACTGTTTTGACTTTAAGACTATACTAACAAAAATAAATTAATTGAATATAAATTGTGAGGCACGTATTTTATAGATACTTTCTCTAGGCTTTAAAACACCCTTGAATGGGAGCTTTTTTTTTTTCCCCGTTCAACTTTTATTTATTTATTTATTATTTTTTAAATTATTTTTTATTGTGAAATACACATTTTTTAGAATTAGTTTCAGCTGTACAACACAGTACAATAGTTATACTTTCTACCACTCGAGGTGAGAACCCCCTCCCCCAATCCACCGCCCCACTCCCACCCATATCATACATATCTATTACAATTCCCTTGACTCCACTCCCACACTGTACTCCACGTCCTATGACCATATATATATATATATATATATATATATATATATATATTCACTTATAGTTGACATACAATATTATACAACATCTGCTTCAGGTGTACAATGCAGTGATCAAGTTTCTAACCCCTCCATGATGTGGTCTCCCTAGCAAGACATGTGACCACCTGACACCCTGCAAAATATTTACAACATTATTAATTATATTCCTCAAACTGTCTTTCATGTCCATGTGACAATATTGTAGTTACCTATTTATGCTGTCTAATCCCTTCCCCTTCTCCCTCATCACCACCCCCCTCCCAATTAGCAACCATCAGTTGTTCCTCTATATGTCTGAGACTATTTCTGTTTACTTTGCTCATTCATTCAGTTTTTTAGATTCCAATTATAAGTGAAATCATATGTATTTGTCTTTCTCCAACTGACTTATTTCACTTAATATAATAGTCTCTAGGTACTTGAATGGGAGATCTTAGTATCCCTATATTACCAATGAAAATCTAGATCCAAGATCAAGATTCAAAAAGTTGCTCAACAGAAAAGAAGTAATTGGCAAAACAATTCAAACTTGGAAAAAGAACTTATGTTTCCAAAAGTTTAAGTTGTATTACAATACATCATACTACCTTCGTTTTCTCAATATTAGCTATAGATATAATCATGTATGATGTTGTCCAAATTATGTTATATTATTTATCTCATAAGAGTCATTGCCATCTGGATCATTTGCATTAAAGAGAAAAAAATAAGACAGTTGCACAAGGAAATTACAATAGCACTGAATTAATTTGCAGATTCAGTGCTATGCTTTGGATGACCATGTAAAATAAGTCTGATGTCACCAAACAGCAAGAGGGAAATGAAACACTAAGATGTAATTTTCACAGGAAATTACAATCTTAAAATAATCACTGAGTGCTTTTCCCTCTCTCATGAAAATATATTTAACTCTACCAGAAACAAACCAAATCAAGAATGCTACAGTCTTTTGAGATATAAGTACATTTTGTTTTTGTGATACAGCTATGCTCTTGAATCCCATTTAAATCAAGGGTATACACATCTAATATATATTATATTTTATGCCATTATATAGTAGTATTTTATTTCTATAAAATATGTATTAGATAACATTAATTATGTATTAATACTATGTTATGCTTATTGTATTGTACATATATAGAAGACAGCACCAAGGCTCTGGACTCAGACCTCCTACAGTCTGCTTTTGTGTTTTTTTCTGGTGCCACTTTATCACCATTATCACTATCCACACAAAACATGTGACATTAAGACAAGATCAGTAACACCAAACAGTAGAGAATCAATCTACCATCATCACATACTAATCCTGTATACTGATACTATCACAGAGCTGATGCTCAATTGGTAAGATATTAAAGGAGCTGTTTAGAAGATGGAGTTAAGTGGGAAGATTAAAAGTCAGAGTGATCAGAAGAAACATTTCAAGATACACTAATATGCAATTTAAAACAATGCAGCACATCCTCAGCCTGCCAGGAAACTACAGGTAACATGCACCTGGGTTGTTGTCAGATTAAAGTGGTTGCTTAAGCAAAATCTCTAAAAGTGTTCCATACTTTGCAATCTCCAGTTATGAACAGAGAGTGCTGGGAATTTATCAGTGCTTTCTGGCTAGAGATGCACACATATTTGGAAATCAATGTCAATGGAAAGTAGCGATTTCATTCTCACGTTAGCCCCTGGAGAAAAGAAAGAGAACGTGCGGGGAGAGTTTAGTGTCTTAGTATCTTAGAATAGAAGGAACTATGTGTCTTTGGCATCACTGACAACTTGGGATTTTTTGTTTGTTTTTTTACCATCCCATGTAAAGTGCACATCTTCATGCCTTGTTTCCCTATCTCCAAAAATTGCCCTTTTATTTCTAGGATCCTTTTCTTATATTAAACCATTTGATTGCAGATTCTAGGACACTGTACACACACACACACACAGACACACACACACACACACACTCACACATACACGTACTCTGCAAGTAACCACACTTGTAAGGACAGGAACTTTTTGGAAATCTATGCAGGAAAATGAAGAATGTCCAAGTTATACATGAAGCTCTCACAAAGAAATGGAAAAGAAACTAATGTGGTAGATATGAAATCGATTTGGAGACACTAGGTAATCTGGGTAATGCATATTTCTGATCTGGATCACTCTTGATTTGTTATCACCCTTAATAAAACAAAACTTGGCCTATGTTCTTACCTAGGGAAGTGCATTGTCTAGGCACAGACAAACAAAGTTCCAGAACAGGGCTTCTGGAGGAGACACTACTCATCACGAGGGTTTTAAGATAATTAGACATTATTTTCCCTGATGTTGATAAGCCTAAAGCTAATGCTTTATGTACACCCTCAGAATCATAAATGCTTCAACATTTTTCTTGCTCTTGGTTTCCTATTTTCTCCTAAGATCCTAAATACCATAGTATGCATCTTGTTTTCGACCTCTGATTAATATAATATGGTAATTTTACCTTTTATTATGATAAAAATCAATAACCCCACCAAAGTCACTAAGCAACTGCACAAAACAAAATAAAAACCCAGCAAACAAAAACCTGAACCAGCTTCTGTTGTTGAGTTATTACTATTCAGTTTAAGAAAAAAACAAATCTGATAGTTAAAAATAATCAAAGTGGTCCACAAAAATGTGTGATAAAATGGGAAACATTCTGTATAGACTAAATCTGGAACTTAGCTGCTATTTTTCAACTATAATGTTGAAATGATAATAAAACCCAACTCTTAGGGCTGTTAAAAGGAACATGTAAATTAATTCAAATATGCCCTGCAAAAAATATTTGCTATTATAATTAGTATTATAGTTAGCATGACTTATGTTGAAAGTAATTATTTTATAAGATAATTACTTTATGTTTCAATCATCTTTTCTTTAGAACTAATTCATCAATCCATTGATTTATTTATTGATTAAATATTTTTGAGTGTGTCCTGTATTTCAGACAATTTCAAAATCACTGAGGATTTTACAGCGACTCAGGTAAAGATCACTGCCCTCGTGGAGATTACATTCCAATTGAGGATAAAGTCTACACATTCATAAGCAACTGAATAAATCAATGTTTTCAGGGGTTATGTTTTATTAGGAAAATAAGGCAGGGAAAGGGACAAAATAAATTGTTATTTCATGTTAGGTAGTCCTACTTGATGATTTCACCCTTTAGCAGAGATCTGAGTATATTGAAGAAATAATGCATGAGAATGATAAGAGTCAATTTCAGTGGCTCAACAAATGCAAAAACTCAGGACATTCTTGATATGTCTGAAAAAAAGAAAGTGGGCAAGTGAGTAGAAGTAAGCAATGGGTAAAGAGCTAAGACATGATGTTGAAGAGAATTATTCAAGAACCAAATCGTGTAGGGTTTTGAAGAAAATATTGTGAATTCCGGTGATGGAAATGAAGGAATTAAGTTTTTAGGAGAAATGTTTTCTTTCTTCTAAAGACATAAATTGAAGACTACACCTGCTTTTAAACTATATTATGCAGAATATTAGCTAATTAAAGAGTTAAAAGCTCACATCACAGGATGAAAAAGAAATAAAATACATTTGGAAATGTAATATATATTCAGATTTGATGAACTGAAGCTGGTTTAAGAACATAATATGCACAGCAGTTTATAATTGCAGTTTTATTTTAAGAAAGATTACTAGTTTGTAAATGTTATACTCTTTTTTTAAATGACATAATATTTTGAATTTTCCTCCATTTAATTCAAGCACATTCTTTACCCCTGACTGAGTAAAGCACATATCTGTTGTTATTATTGTTATTTGAAAGGAAGTAAACTTGGAAAGCACAGGTTAACAGCATTAGCAGGGCTGTATTTCTCATTCACAGATAGCACATCTCACACAACCTGCATCATACAGGATGTTCTTCCTCACCTGGAAAACTTTGTCCTCAAATGTTCATCTCAAGATCCTGTAGCGGTTTACATGATGTGAGCATGGGATTGTGCAAGTCAGATTGTGTCATTTCCTAAGTTTCAGGGTGTACAAGCAGTAAGGATGACTCTACTCTCGGCCGGGACAGTCAAAGACACTGAGTTGATCTGACTTGCATATTTCTTGGGGCTCAAAGGGAAGTGTAATGATTTGTATAGTAAAATATTTCTCATTATATATATTTTATATTATATATCATTTATTATCTATAATTATGTTATATTCATTGATAATATTTTATATGTGTATAAATAAATAAAATAAGGGGCTTTTTTTGTGTATATATATATATATATATATATATATATATATATATATTCTGCAATTACAAGAGGTGCTCCAACTGGTTACCATCAGCATCCAGACACATCTAATTATGGCAAACCACTGCCTGAGCAACGTTGACCAAAGTGTCCACTTGTATACATTTTTTTGGCACCCCCAATATATAACATCTTGAACGCCTCTTGTAATTGAGAAGTCAAACGTGACTTGTATTTACCTTTCGTTACAGAATATATAGAGCATTACAATTTTAATACAGTTTTCCTTTGTTAAAATGTGTGTACATTTTTTTGGCACCCTCGGTATATATGACATAGTGTTATTTATGGTAGATGTCCTGGCCATATCAGCCTTTTTCATGACTTCCAACAGCAGTAGTTTCTCCTTTGTCAAGGGGCTTTCTCTTATGGCAGAATCCTCCATCCCGCTCTTGTGGCAGGCTGGAAGTCCCAGGGAGCTAATGTCCTTAATCAGCGATGTATGGAAGATAGTGAAACATAGTTCATTTTTCTTACCGCTCTGCGGATGTCTTTGATCCCTCCTATTCCCAGGGTTCCCCAGAGGAAGGGAGCTGTCCCACATTCATAACTTGCCTAATAGTCTAAGCTTCATTGGCTTCCATCACTTATTTGTTTAAATTCCCCATCCCCTAACACTATTTCCTGGGTTCCCTGGCAGAAGAAACTACTTACGCCTAATTCTCTTAGGGTTGGCTTTTGGAGAAACCAAATCTAAGATAATGACACACAGGAAATTCTTTAAGATTTAAAAATCTGTGTAAACTGTGTCAGAGACCTCACTTACCAGATATCTATGTGTTGTCTGGCATTTTAAAACCCCCTTTGCAGCTGGATTGAGGCCATGCAAATACTTTGGGACAAAGGAATATGAATGCAAGTGATGTGTGTTACTGTTTCAGGCCAGGGCAGATAAGAGCTAATCAGTTTCTTCCATGTTTCTCTTCTACCACGTCACTGTTTGGGGCCGAATGTTTCCATGGTACACAGGGGAGCTGTTTGCCTATTTGAATTTTTTTTTAAAATGAATGACAAATAACTTTTTTGTGTTAGTTGCTGGGAAATTAAAAACGTATTTGTACATTACTATAACCTAACATTACAATGATTATTATAGAATTTGGTAGCACTAAATTGAGATCCGATGGGAAAATCTCAAATATAGGGCTTTATCTTAGTTGTGATGAAAAGCAAGAAAAATGATATGTAAATCATCACCCTGATTAATATAGTAATAAACTGGATTTACTATTTTTTTATTACTCCCAATCACATCTTTACCCCTGCTGTTATTAGTTGTGTTATGGTACACAAGACAGTTAATTTTCTATGTCTCAGTTTCTACATTTATAAAATGAGTATATATGGTATTGATTTCTCAGGCTATTTCAATAATTCAATAAGACACATGTAGCATTCTTAGCATAGTTTTGGACACATAGAGAAATTTTACTGTTTCTTATTATTGTAGTAATTTTTCTTTGTCTCTGTGTAATAGATGAATGTATCTCATGCGTATAACTATATTCATTCTTTGCATTGTTTTTACTTGGTCATATTATATTTTTCTCATCAAGGTATGCAAAAATATAGCTATCCCCCAACATAAAACTTTTATCCCACCCAATTAGTTTTCCAAAATGCACAAGAAATCCTGCTTTTGTTCATCATTATTAAATTTAATCTCTTTAGAAATGTATCTAGAATACTGCACATTCAGTATTAATCTATCACTCAGCTCTCCTGCTAAGAACTTGAGCCTAATTATAAAATAATTAAGTCAAGGGGATGTAATGTACAGCAAGATGACTATATGTAATAATATTGTAATAATATGTAATAATATTGTAGTGCATACTTGAAAAGTGCCAAGAGAACAAATCCTAAAAATCCTCATCATAAGAAAAATATTGTAACTTTGTGTGATGACAGATGGCAAGTAAACTTATTGTGATGATCATTTTGCAGTGCATCATATACAAATATTGTATCATTATGTTCTACATCTGAAACTAAAATAATATTACATGTCAATTACACTTCAATTTAAAAAAGCATAATGTTTTCTAATGTAGAATTGCTCATAGACATAACCTTGGTAATGTTAAAAAATAGTTTTAGGGCCGGCCGAGTGGCTCAGTTGGTTAAGAGTTCGCTCAAGAATTTGAGCTCTGAGCAACAGGGTCCCCAGTTTGATTCACGGCCTGAGCTGAGCTGCCAACAGGTGGCAGGATGGCTCAGCTAAAAAAAAATAGTTTTAGATTACAATATGTAATAGCTTTCAAAAGTAAACTTGATACTCCAAATTTTGTAATAGAGGTTATGGCCATTGTTATACTAAACTAACACCTTGCTGGTGTGAAATTTATGTCCCATAATACCATGTCCCATATGCCACTTCAAACTGATTTTAATAATGAATGAAGGTTTCTTATGCTTCTTAAAACTTTCATTTCTAAGAAGTCCAATGAACTGATTACATAACAAAATGTAAAGGTGATTTTATGATATTAAGCATCTATGATTCATGATCAATATGTTGCACTGTATATAATGTATAAAATACATGTTAATAGAACAGTTAAGTTCATTAATTGTATATGCATATATGTAATTTAAGTGTATATTCAATGAATATATATTTGTATAGCATATAAATAATAATAAAATACATATATAATAGATCGATCGATATATAGATAGATAGATAGATAGATAGATAGATAGATAGATAGATAGATAGATAGAAAGCATGTGTGTACCAGGGGCCTTGACCTGATTCAGGAGCCTGTTAAAAATGCAAAAGTTCACTTCCCATTCTGACCTACTGAGTTAGAATCAATGTCTTAAAGAAGATTTTCAGGTAAATCATATATATATTACAGCTCTAGAGGAACTGATCCATACTATATAGTAGTATGTATGTAGACAGATATTTCTACATACCTTGGAAGTAAATTGATGAAATCCTTTGATAAACAGGTCCTGATGAACCTATTTCCTCAACCCATATTTTCTAGGTGAACTTATGAGTAGAAAAATGTGGGATTTAAAAAAATTTTTAAGGTTTTGGGGAAAGCTCCTGCCCACTCTCATCTCCAAACCTCATAAAGAATGAAAAGCCTTGAGCCACTTCCAAGAATACCCATTATGGAAATATAATATGAATTACATTTTATAGATTATTTATTACTAATTTCTAAACAGTGGTTTTAAACGGGGCTATAACTGAAAAAATCACATATTATTCAGATGAAACATGAGAGAAAAATGGGTATGCAAGAGAAAGACAAGACATTCCTCTTTGTAAGAAACATCATTTTTACTAGTAGAGAGGGGAAAACTAGGCTAACATGTGATATTATGATAACATATTGTGCGCAATATGCTGTTTACACCAGTATGCTTTATTTATTAATCAAATAAATCAAAGCTTTCTTTATTGTACAGGGAACAGGGTATGATTTGAATAGGGATATTTTTTCTAAGAAAGCTTAAGAAGCTGATAATGCAAGACAAGTAGAATTTTGATTGCATATAATTTCACTGGACTAACTAAATATGTTCCATTTGTTGTTCAAGCTTTACAAAAACAAAATATTAGTTTGCAGAACCAGAAAGAAAGTCTCAGACAGTCACAGGAGATGTTGAAAATTATCATTCTATGCACACTAAATACATTTGCCCTGATATGGCTTTTTCTCCCTAATACTAATTCATATTCTAAAAGTAGTCTTAAAATTGGTTTGTGGATGAACATAAACATTATTGGTAAAACTTATGAAAATGGAAAATGTTCTTTTAATATTGCATATCAGCATGTAAATTTCACTCCTTTATTGGAAATACCTTCCTTTTAGAGTTACTTAGTTTGAAACAACCAAAAACATAATTGCAACCATTTTGTTCCCTATAATGTAAGTCTGTAATATAAATTACTATATTTTCCCATTGTTTAAACTACACCAGGGAGATTCAGAAGCACTTTAGAAAGTTGTGCTCTTTTAGGGCACTTGGATGTTATTTAGGAAATTAACATTCATTATGCTGAATGATACACTTGGGGCTTAGAAAGGTCAACATCACTTTCAACAGTCTAACTTGTGAGATTATGGCAATAAAGTTGTCATATTATTTCCACTACATATTATTAGATATTTGCAAATAAGAACCTTATTTACTAATAAGAAAATAAATGCATGTTTGCATTCAACTCAGTTTCTGGAAAACAAGGATGGCATATATATTTATACAAATAAAATAAAATGAAATAAATGTAAAACTACTTTTTTACAAAGACAGATATTTATACATACCTTAGAAGTAAATTGATGAACTCATTACTGTTTGGATGTTTATATATTTATATGCATCTAGTTTAATGGAGAGAATCGATCCATCCCCATTATCATGAGGCTCAATAGGTGCTCAATTCTGCATTTATCTTACAGGCTTAGAAAATTACTGAATATTCAAATTCCTAGAAAATTATATCTATTTCTACTACTGTATGCAAACATGTTAATATGCATCTAGTTAATGATTTTAATCCTTATAAAACACTTTAATTCAGACTTTATCTCTATTTGATAATGCAAGAAAATTTGCTTCACAGGTTTAATGTAATAGACTGCTTAAGAGTTAGAAATTCCTTCTTTATGTCTATGCATAATGTCATTTCATTGCTTTATCCATTTTGGTGATTGATTTTATGTGTCAACTGGGATGAGGGTGCTCAGACATTTGGTCAAGCATTGTTCTGGATGTGTCTGTAAGAGTCTTTCTGGATGAGATTAGCACTTAAATCAGTACCCTGACTAAAGCATATGCGTGTTACCCTCCCTAATGTGAGTGGGCCTCATCCAATGAAATGAAGGCCTGAATAGAACAGAAAGGCTGAATAGGAGGGCCTTGCCTCTTGCCTGCCAGCTGTCAGCTGGGGCATCAGTCTTTTCCTCACTTCAGACTTGAACTAAAACTTCAGATTTTCCTGGGCCTTGAAATTGCCAGTTTTCAGATTGAAATTTTCTGTGCTCCTGTTTCTCTGACCCTCAGACTCAGGCTGAAACTACATGATTGACTCCCCTGGGTCTCCAGCTTGTCAGTGACAGGTCTAGGGACTTCTCAGTCCCCAAAAATCATGTGAATGATGTCCCCATTTGAAATCATCACAAAAATAACTCTGTCCTGAATGAGGCATGCAAGTAGAGTGCTTAGAAACATCTTGTATACGTGCTTTTTCTCAGAATGTGTGACATGCAGTACAGACTGATGAATTCATTCATTCACTGAAATAACACCATTCTGAATTAGGTGTCCACCTATAACTCTTATAAGCAACTTTTATTCATATGTCTTAAGAGAGGGTATTAATGCAGCACAGGGTGGTGACCTAATCCAGTCCTCACAGTCACAGCCCCACAGTGGGCAGAAGAGAGCTGTAGAGGCATACTAGTGCTTAATAGGCCATGAAGGGCTGTCCTTCCTCAGGCTTATGATGAAACATGAAAAACACATGGATGATATCATGAGCACATTGTTCTATAGAGTTTTATTGTCCATGCCTACGATGTTCATACCTATTTCACTCTAATACTTAAAGGGTTGATACAGTGGATTTTGGCAATGAAACAAATAAGATTCACTAACAGGCTTCTGAGGTTTAGGTTAAGATTTACAAGTAACTGCAAATATATATTTTATCCTTTTCACTTGTTTAATTATTGTAAATGTTCTGATACACATTTAAGGCAATTGTTGACTTAGAGCTATAAGGAACTGAAAGTTCAATAGCTATAGAGGAATTATTTATGGCATTTATTAGCTATAGAAAGCATGTAAATTTCACAAGTGTAAGTTTTTGGTGATTTCATAAAATTAAAAAAACAAATTATGGTCTTTTGGACAAATGATGCTGGAACACCTGGACATACATATTCCAGGAAAAAAAAACCTAGATGTAGACTTTATACTTTTCATAAAAATTAACTTGAAATGGATAATAGACCTAATTGTAAAACTCAAAAGTATGAAACTCCTAGAAGAAACATAAGAGAAATTCTGAGGTGGCTTTAACTTTGATAGTGACTTTTGAGTGCAGCACAAAATCATGACCTACAAAAGAAAAAAAAATGCGTGTTAGACTTCGTTAACATTAAAAACTTCTCTACAAAAGACAGTCAAGAGATGAGAAGATACAAATGCAAGAAAATGCTTGCAAATGACTTATCTGATAAAATAACTGTTATCAAAAATATTCAAAGAATGTTTAAAACTCATTAATAAAAAATAAAGAACTCAACTACAAAATGGGCAAAAGATATGAACAGACATGTCATTAAAGAAGATATAGAGATAACAAATAAATATAAAAAGATGCTCTACATCACATGCCATCAGAAAATTGCAACTTGAAAAAACAGTCACATACCACTACACACCTATTAGAATGATGAAAGTTCAAAATACTGACAAAAACTGATGAGGATGTGAAGCACAAGGATCTCTCTCTCCTTCCTTGCTGGTGAGAATGCAAATTAGGGCAGTCATTTTGGGACACAATTTGGCAGTGTCTTATGAAATTAAATATACCCTTACCCTATGATCCAGCAATCATGCTTTTGTATTTACACAAATGAGTTGAAACTTGTCCACACAAAAATCTGCATAAGAATATTTATAACAGGTTTATTAATCATCACCAAAATTCAGAAGCAACCAGTATGTCCTTCAATGGGTGAGTGGATAAACAAACAGTAGTGCATTCATAAAATGGAAAATTAATCAGCAGTAAAAATGAGCCACAAAAAGATATAGCAGAAATTTAAAAGCATATTGTTAAGTGAAAGAAGCTAATCTGAAAAATATATGGCATACTAAAAAAAAAAAAAAAGGCAAAACTATAGAGAAAGTAAAAATATCAGTGGTTGCCAGAGCTTTGGGAGAAGAAAGGAAGGGAAAAGCAGGTGGAGCATGGGGATTCTTAGGGCAGTGAAACTATTCTTTATGATAATATAATGGTGGTTACGTGCAATTATATATCTGTCAACACCTATAAAATGTACAACACCAAAGTGAGCCCTAATGTATAATATAAACAGTAATTAATGATAATGCATCAACATCGGTTTATGAATTTTAAGAAATATGCCACATTAATACAAGATGTAAATAGTAGGGGAAGCTGAGGAAGGGTGAGGAGTTATATAGATACTCTCTGTACTTTTCAGTTTTTCTTTAATCTAAAACTGCTCTAAAAATAGTCTATAAATGAAAAAGCAAACTATATAATCTACGTGTTTATAGATTTTTCTCAATAGACAGTGTTTTCAAAATTATAATGCTACAAGAGAGTAGGCATAATTCACTCGACATAGAAAATTCATGTTTGTCTTTAATGGGGTAACTGCATTTGCTGAGCTGTAAAATTACTTTACAGCCCAATTAAATTATAAGAATTAGTAGCTCTTTGTTATTTCCACGTTTTTTTTTCATTGAAAGCTTCACGTTCACTGCTTTGTGGTTTTTTTTTCTGAAGTCTAAGTGCAGAATGTGTAATACTAATCAATTCATTCTGAGTTTCTATGTCATCACTATTTAATTTAACATGTATTTATGCCATTTATTATTTCTCTATAAAAATATATTATTTCTTCAAACATGACTGACTTCTTCTATTATAGAAAAAATAATAGTGTGCATGATTAAACTGATGTATCCAACCTATGCCAGTCTAAATTACATTTAAATATTTACCATGAGTATCACTTGGCAAAGAAAGTGAGAATCAATGTCACTTCCATAGAACCATGAACTTCAGAGTAAATGAACTTAATTCAGTAGAAGGCTTATTTAACCTTCCCATCTCAACCAGTTTTGGGGGGCTTTTTTTATTAATTTAACATTATAAATTTATTTTATTTATTAAAATTTATTTTTTATTTTTCCCATTTGTAATTGAAGTAACACAATCACATTGCTGTATATAAATTAGTAATATGAACTATTTACATATATATATATATATATATATGAAATATGGATTAGGTTCCAGACCAGATTTTGAATATATTAGCATCATTACTTTACTTATAGTAAGTATGCTAGTACTCATAATTTAAAAATAACTCAGTTATCAAAGAGGCACAAACATATACACAAAAACACAAAATATGCATGCTCACAGAAAACAGACAGCAATTGCAAGAAAGACAATATCAAGATCATTTTGAAGTGTGTACTGAACAAAGTAGAACTGAAACAAAACAAAGCATAGAGAAGAGAAAAGAAAAAAAAACCCAATTTAACATTTCCATAAAGTGATTTATCAAATGTATCTAAGTCAGTAACAGGTAAAAATAAGGTCATAATTCATGGAAAAAAAGCCAACCCTCTATATGCATACATCCTTTGCAATGTGGCTTTGATGATCATCTCATAGTCTATTTCCTCACCAACAGAAATTTGGATCACCTTGATACATGTTTAATATGTTTGATATAAAGCATGTGGATGAAAAGAGGAGTTCTATGGAAAGTCACCTCACATGACAATCTGATCATAAATTCCTAACTGGGCAGGTCATGGTGGGTAGTCACGCCCCAGGCATATAACCTCTTTAGTAAAAGGTTTATCTTTGCCTTAAGCAAGTGCTGCCCAGGGTTTCTGTGCATCTAGATTAGCACACCTTTAAAATGTCTCTTTTTAGACCCCTCAGAAGTGAAACCACCCTCAAAGGAGCACATAATCTTGCTCACTATCCTGTAATCCAATCATCATCTTGCTTTCTCTCACCTTCATGTAATCTTCCTTACATTGCCTCTTGCAAATGAATAAAAGAAATTGCAGAACTGTCATTCTCGGGAGCATCTGAGATCTTGCTTCCCAGCTTTGTCATCAGTTTTGGCTCAGATAAATTCTTATAAAAATTCTCTACAAGTTTGGGGCTGGCCGAGTGACACGATGGTTAAGAAATGGCTTGGGACGCCAGAGGACCCCGGTTCGGATCCCACATATGAGAGCCAGTGACACTGCCCTCCACAGCTAAGATGCTGAACAACAGCTCAACCTGGAGCTGGGCTGCTGTGAGTCCCCAGCGACGGCGTCAGCTGCAGCCCCTGTGGCAGTGGGTTGCCATGGGCTACCCTGTGTAGCCAGCAGCCAGTGTGAGAGGCCAGCAGCCGCAGTGAGCAGCCGTCCAGAAGCCAGCGACTGATCTGCCTCACCCGGGAAGAGCGCAATGATGGTGCCAACTTGGGCCAGTAAAGCAACGTCCTCCACAACTAGACTGAAGAACAAAAAGACAGCAACTTGTCACCAATTCCCCAGCACTGTTCCCATCCCCCCAATTCCCCAATAAAATCTTAAAAAAAAATTCTCTATAAGTTTGTACATTTCTTACATCAACACATGTGTTATGTTTATTTTGTTCAAGAGTTCTCACATTTGGAATCCACATTCAGAGGTGTCTACCAAGACCTTAAAAATCCTTATGCAAATATGCACCGAAAACCTCATTAATTGGATTAATAGATTTTAAAAATAATTATTCATTGCTGAAAATAGAGGTACTTAATTAAGTGTTCACTAGAAAGAACTTTCATGCTCCACAGTCATTGCATGAATGGGGAACACCTTATATGAACAACTTGCAAAAACAGGAACTAATTATCTGACAAATACTTCATATTAAAATCTTACAAAAGAACATTCTAGGATGAGAGTTTCATTTGATTCAATTAATGGTAGTCAGCTGTAAGTACTGAAAAAAAGAAAAACTGACTGATCTTGCCAATATAACTGTGTGACATCCATCTCAGACAGAATCAAGAAAATCATCATCTAATTATATATTCCTTACCACAGTATAAAAGTATAAAAATATATTTATTGAAAAAGGGGAAAGTATTTGACATTATTTTGCTAGGGGAAATAATTGTGAATTTAATTCCATTAAACATTTGTTGAGAACTGAGGATCCATCATTTATTGATCATTGACTATAGGCCGACACTGTGCAACAGAAAGTAAAATGATTAACTCCATAGCCCTGCCTTCCAGGAGATCAAAGCTAAGTCAATGAGACATCAAAAACAAAACAAAAAACAATCACAAGTCACATAAACTTACTTCTAAGATAAACATAAAACACACATCAAACCTCAAAGAACAAATGGAAAACAACACACATAGTTTAGGTCTCTGAAGATATGTCTTTGGCAGAACTAGGTAAGTGCCTAATCTAATTGAGGACCCCTTGGCCTTCCATTAAAGCCTGAGAAAAATCATTCTCCAGGCAGACGTGATGACCCCCCCCAGGTCCCCCCAAATCATGCTCATGTAACTTCTGTGAGGTGGTTGGCAAGGGTGAGTCTGAGTCTGCAGAAAGGGTATCCATTTGTTATGAAATATTCTCTTTTTTCTTATTTGCAATACAAAACATCTTAGGAGAGATTACATCGTAAGCCCTCATCACATTTTATTGTTATTATATGTTCATATCAAATTTGTGTTTCTTAGGCAGAAACAAGATACCAGATAGATCCCTATTTGTATCAGCATAAAGAAAAGTTCCAAGAAAGGAAGAGTGTAGGAGATAGGAGCACTAAAATGCATTGACCACACGTTATGGATGTCTTTGGATCAAAGAAAATACAGACGAGTATAGATACCCATTTTGTTTTTACTTTTTAAAATAATATGTCTTTTGAGTTACCGCGAAGGCCTATCCCATTTTCAACCACAAGGAAAAAAAGACAAAACAAACCTACAGAGTGATCTGGTGACCCATTAAGTTTTTAATAAAATGTCTAAGGCTTTTCATTTAAAATGCTTCAAACTCTAATGTACTATTTTTTCCAGTGAATGTACACTTTATTTGTAAATTAAATATTCATATAAGCTAAATAAATCCTTTTAAGGACATTATTTATTGAAATCCTAATTCTACAAATGTTATAACTAGTAAATCATACTTCATTTGACTCACTAGTAATTTTGTTATATAAACGTTAAAGTTTTTGGCAAAATAAAAGTTGATTTTTCTCTAGCTTTCAATGTTTTAGAAAGCTGATTTTTAAATGGGATTTTATTACAGTAAAAAAGAAAACCTCTTGACATCCATTTCTATTAAAATATTTCATTGTATTCAGCCAATGTGATAATTAGGACAAATTTTATTGTATATAGCCTAGTCACTTATTCATTCGCTCATTGAGAAAGGTTCATTAAATACTTATGATGCAAAAGTGTGACTTAATTTAATACTGTATTTAGATTTGCAACATTCTCATTACAAGATAGATTCTGAACCTAGTGTTCATACCAGGTCTGTGCTTACAGTTGTAAATCATATTTCTTAGTCATATATATATATATATATATATATATATATATATATATATATATATGGGTGTGTGTATACATATGACTAAAGTATATATATTTCATTCAATTTTGTTTAAATAGATATTTGAGAAATGATATTAGAACTAATTATAATAAAATATGGTTTTATTTCACTATCTTAAAACCTTGTTTTTATTTATGAATCACAAAAATAAAATAATTTAAATAATTCATGGGGTAGAGAGCAGCTAATGTGTGAAAATTAAATTGCCAATAACATTTGTGGACATAAGAAATGTCCAAACCTGTAGAGAATTTTTGTAAGATTTTATTTGAGCCAAACTGGCCGCAATTGCCAGGAAACAAGATCTCAAATGCTCTGAAAAATGACAGTTTTGTAGTTTTATATATAGTTATTACAATATTATTGACTATATTCTTTATGTTGTATCCTACATCTTCATGACTACTGTGTAATAACCAATGTGTACTTCTTAATTCCTTCCCCTTTTTCACCCACCCTCCCCCCAACCCCTTTCCCAGTTGGCAGCCATCAAAACACTGTCTGTATCTATGCGTTTCTGTTTTATTTGTTTGTACATTTCATTTTTTAGATTCCACATTTAAGTGAAATCATATTGCATTTGTCTTTCTCTGACTTCACTCAGCATAATACCCTCCCTCTAGGTCCATCCATGTTGTTGCAGATGGCAAGATTTCATTTTTTTTTTTATGGTTAAGTAATACCCCATTGTACATATGGGAGTGTGCCACCTTTTCTTTATCCATTCATCCATCGATGGACACCCAGTTTGCCACCATATCTTGGTTACTGTAAATAATGCTGCAGTGAACATACGGATGCACATGCCCCTTGTAAATAGTCTTTTGGGTTTCTTTGGATAAATTTCAGAAGTGGGATTATTGGGTCATTTTTTTTGTCTCTCGTTATACAGCCTTTGCTATGCATTTGAAATTAAGGAGAAAAAGTAAAAAAGATCACATGATTGTAGAAGAAAGCAAGGTGGGAATTATATTACAGGAGAGTTAATAAGATTATGTGCTCTCTAGAAGGTGGTTAAGTTTATAAAAAAGGCGCTTTACCCTATATGCACAGAATCAATGGACAGGGCTTGCTTAAGGCAAATATAAACCTTTCACTGAAAAAGTTATATGCCTGGGGCGTGATGACCCACTATGACCTGCCCAGATATAAATTTATGATCAGATTGCCCTGTGAGGTTATTTTTCACTAGACTTACTATGTGGCATCACTTTTTCATCCATACATTCTTGTGGCTAAACATTCTTCCAGGGCCCAGATCCAAGGAACTCAGATCTACATATTATAGAACTAATCCAAATACAAATTCCCCATCCTTAGGCCTAATTAAAAAACAACTGGTAATTTATTCTGAGTTGCAAGATGTTGCCCACAAAACATATTTTTTCCAGAAACTTTGTCTCCATGTACAATACACTTGTGGATTGAGATTTATCTGATTCCCCCCTCTCCCATGAAGCTACTGCTGATAATGACTGTTCCTTATGACTAATTACTTCCTAGAATGGTTAGACATACACTAAATTTATGGCTTTTTAAAGTATGTTATCACA
The DNA here is from genome assembly GCF_001890085.2 of Hipposideros armiger. Taxonomy (NCBI): domain Eukaryota; kingdom Metazoa; phylum Chordata; class Mammalia; order Chiroptera; family Hipposideridae; genus Hipposideros; species Hipposideros armiger. The sequence continues at coordinate 157,396 of NW_017732744.1, read as the reverse complement.
ATTTTACGTTTAATCATATTTGTTTTCAGGATTATCAAAATTATAAACAGTATAGTCTATATAATAATTGAAATAATTTCCCATAAAAGCATTGCATTCTTCCATAAGTTGTCAAAGGTAGAAATCCAGAAAGAAAAATGTTCATAATATCTGTCTGGTAGAATAGGTAAATATTTAGTTAAATTTAATTTTCTGTGGCTAGAAATGTATAGCATCAAGTAATAACCAGCAACCTGTCAAAAACATATCAAAATATTAGAGTCATAAATAAAAGAACATATTTTCAAAAGTCAGAACAGACAGAGTTTACACAGAAGTGGAAATTGCTTTAAACAAACTCCAGGTTGCCTCGGTCTCCCTAGACCTTCCCCTCCAAGACATTTCCTGGTCTTTGTAGCTCAGCAAGCAGCTTGCCCCAACAGAAAAGACCTTAACCTTCTGACTTTTCTCCATCATCATTTCATGTTACCCTTTCTTTCAAGGTTGCATTTTATATTTTAATGGGTTGAGTTTTAATCTTAGAAAATATGTCAATCGAAAAGGTTAGTTGCTATTTCAAAGATAGAGCAGCCACCTGGTTGGTGATGGGTGAGTGTCGCGGAGATTTAGCTGGCAGACCCTAGCTAAAACCCTTCAGGGAAATTTCCGTTGTTCTTGGCATAAAGATCAAAAGTTTCGGTATGGTCCAGGGATCTTTGTGTGATCTGAAGAGTTTCCTAGCCTCCTCTGATGACACTTTCCTTCTCAATCAAACTCTGTCTTTTTGTTAACAGGCTTTGAGAGGTTTCGGTTGGGTTGGGATATATTCAGTACATGAACTCTTTCTCCTTTTTCACAGGCTCACAGCAGCTGTTACAACACTGTTTGTAGGCAGTAAGCAGGTAGCTTCTACCAATAGTTCAGAAATGATTCACGAGATGAAATCTACTTATCACCCAGAGTCTGAAATTCCATAAAGTTAAAATACCCTGGAACATTTAAGTTACTAAGAACTGGGTAGTGATCAAAAAAATCTCAAAAGCGCTCTCGGTAACATCTGGAAAAGATGGCATGTTAATAGCTCTCTTTCCAATACCATTTTTATAAACTAAATGAAATGACTGAAGGTAAACACAATTAGGAAATATTGAGAGAATAATATCAACAACCAGGAATTACTGAGATATATGGAATTTTGGAGATTAGGTTTTTGCATGTAGGAGAAAAGTGAAGTAATGCCTTAGGTGAGTCACTATAATCTTTCCTAGAAAAAAAGACAGAAGTGAAGTGTTTTTAAACACAAACTTAGAGAAATCACTAGTATTTCCAAGTTGGAAAGCTAGAAAGAACACAAGTCATAATAGGGCACTCTTCATGTGAATGCTTTTCACCAGCTGGAGATGGTCAATGCCTGGCATATATTAGGGGGTCAACCCACAAACACAAAATTCTAAGAATGGATAAAATCTTGTTCCTGCTCACAATCTAATTGTATATATTAACAATGGGACAATGCAATCTTTAAAAAAAATTTATTTTAATTCTGTATGGATATTTAAATTGACTAGTGTGATTCCATTTCTACTACTTGTACAATTATATTGGAGTATCATTCTAGTAGAAATTAATAAAAACATCAAACAAATAGTCAAATACATGGAATACTGTTTCTGATCAAGCCTAAAATTAAGACTCAGAGGCAAAAGTTGAACTAGATAAAACAGTTATGTGTGTACATACCACAGGTGATATTATGACACAGGAAGAGGTTCATTTGCAGTTTCCTTATTCTTAAGTTTCAAAGGGTTTCAGCCAAACAGTCCTCACAATGTGACCTGGTGGAACTACTTCCTGCTTTTTCCTGAATTCAAAGAAATCCCTATAGTTGGTGTCTTGAAATTGGAAGTGAGCTTACTGTGAGAAAACAGTAAATGTTTATTTACTGGATGGAAAAATTGAAAACTAAATAATCGCAAACCCATATTTATTTTGATCTTGTATTATGTCTGACATTTACACAGAAACTAGAAACTAGATACATTGTAAGAAATCAGGAGACAGTGCCACACACTGCGGAGAATTCTGTTTCTGGCAAGTAGACAGTGTTTGGTTGTAAAAAGTCACTTATGTCTGCAGAGCTTGGTGGCTCTAGAATATTTATAGACCCCGCAGCTGCAATCTGGCTCATAATTTAAGTACTATAGACACTCTGTACATCTCCGTGAGACTTCCAGGATTCATATAGGAAATAGTAATTTGCTCCAGAGAACAAGGTTGTTTTTTTTGTTTTGTTTTGCTTTTACTTAAATAGTTCTAAAGCTACATCCAATTTCTTTTAAAGGTATTTAGCCAACATAACTAGAAAAACTTGAGGTAAAGGGGAAATTCCAGCCTATTCCCAGCATCTTTCTCAGGAAACTCAATCTTTAACATGCCTTTTGGGCCTTGCAAGGCAATCCCGAGAGGCTTCATTTTAAATCTTGAATAATTCCATTCAAACGTATGTTTATATTTTTAGAAAATAATAGGGAAAACTATTTCAATAGAATGTAGGAAGGTTTCTTGTAAATTTCATTTTCCTGTGGAAGAACGTGGAAATGAAAACGCAGACATGGAACCCACAGGCTGAAGATCAAGAAGAGTTCCTCACTCTGAAACGCCATGGAAGAATTTTTGATGTAGACAGAAGAATTTTGAAGGACTGAGGCAACATATACAGATCGTGTAAAAAGATAACCGAAGTTTCCCATGGCTCAGGAAAATGGAATGCATTGCAATAGAATGACCAGAAAAAAAAAATGAATGCTTTCCTGGTCAGATTAAAGAACAGTGTTTTCCCAGTGGTACAATGTAAAGAACCAATACCAAGATGCAGGCTCCCTGGAGGGCAGAGTGTAAGTTTTGCTTACTGCTGTGACCTAGCACCTGCCTTAGAGCCTGCCCTGCCAATAATGATGCTCCGTGAGTATCTGCTCATGATAAGTATGCCCAATGAAACTGGAACAGATAAAAACTAAAGACTAAAGAAGAAAAAGGACAATTCCTGGTTAATTGTAGCAGCGGCTAAGGTTAAGGCTTAAACATATGAAAGTAGATTTTCAAAAGTGTTTATGGACTCTGAAGAAACCTTAGGGGTGGTGGTCACTTAGAGATATTACTACCAACACAATAGAATGAGCCAAATATTAGGTTGTCGAAAAAGTCATGATGCATGTTTGCAACAGATGGCACTAGTTCATTTTTGGAAGTACTACAGTCGTTTGCATCTATGTTATTGCAATGTTATTTGATAGCTGACAGTTCTAGCTTCATTCTAAAAAAAATTGAGCGATTTGGTTGAGTTTTGGAGATTTTACAACAAGTTGAAGATGGAAGAACAACTGTGCATTTTTGCCATATTTTACTGTTTTACTTCCATAAAGGGAAGAACGCGTGTCAAGCTTGTGAAAAGTTGCATAAAGTTTACAGTGACAAGGCTCTACAAGAATGTTAGTGCCAATGATGGTTCATGAAATTCCGTGCTAGTGAATTTGATCTCAATGATGCACCTCAGTCAGGGAGGCCCACTGAGGTTGATGACATCAAAATAAAGGCATTGATGGAGTCAAACCCACATTACATGACACGAGAGGTTGCAGAAACATTGAACATCCTTCATCTAAATGTTCATGACCACCTGAAGAAGCTGTAATACTGAACAAGCTCGATATTTGGGTTCTGCATAAACTCAAAGAATTTCATTTGACGGCACGTATAAACATCTGCAATATGCTCATTAAACGTGAGGGAAACAATCCTTTTTTGAAGTGACTGATAACTGGTGATGAGAAGTGGATTGTTTACAACAATGTGGTGTGCAAGCAGTCTTGGTCCCGATGAGTCTTGGTCGCCTCAAATGACATCAAAAGCAGACATTCATCATAGGAAGGTTATGCCCTCAGTGTGGTGGGATTTTATAGGTGTCGTGTTTTTCAAGCCCCTACCAAGGAAATAAACAATCAATTCGAATGTATACTGTCAGCAATTAGATAGTTTGAAAGAATCCATATCCAGAAACGTCCAGAGCTTGTTAATTGTAAAGGAGTTGTCTTCCATTGTGACAACATGAGACCACACACAAGTTTGATCACCTGTCAAAAATTATTGGAGCTTAAGGGCCGGCCAAGTGGCTCAGTTGGTTAAGAGCTCGCTCTAGAGTTTGAGCTCTGAGCAACAGTGGTTTGAGTCCAGGCCCGAGCTGAGCAGCCGCTGAGCTGCCAACAGGTAGCAGGATGGCTCAGCTAAAAAAAAAAAAAATGATTGGAGCTTGGTTGGGATGTGTTGCCCACCCACCATACTTGCCTGAACTTGCGCCATCAGACTTCCACTTATTTCACTCTCTTTGAAACTCCTTGCGTGGTATAACGTTCAATTCAGATGAAGCTGTAAATTAGCACCCTGTTCAGTTTTTCGCAAATAAAGACAGGTCCTTCTATGAATGAGAAATTATGAAGCTCACTGAAAGATGGCAAAAGGTTATGGAACAAAACAGGCAACATATCATTGATTGATCTTTGTTCTTTATATAAATAAATGAACCTTTGAAAAAAACCTTTGAAAACCATAGACAAAATATGTCATGACTTTTCTGACAGCCCAATAGTATGCTATTGTTTTCTTATTCTCCAACAAAGTGTGTTGAACAAGGTATGAGCCCTCATTTATTAAATGCTTAAAGGCTAAATACATTTTTTAAAGGGCCAGGTCGAAGATGTTATTTTGTATTATGTGTATTATGTGTCACCACAAGGTAGGGCAAATATTAATCACTGACCCGCAAGAAGTAGGTGGCACACACTTATATATAATTACTGGAGGGTTGCATATAGGCATTATTTACACAAATGTAGAAAAACCACAGGGAACAATGCAGCAACACAGAAGCAGACTAATCAGAGTGTTGCCCTGAATGAGATAAGGGCAAGTGATCACCAAGACCCAGATGATAGAGTCTAGTAGAAAAAGCCGCTTGAAGGGAAGCATAATCTTCTCCTTAAGGACAGTGTGGGCTCCAGGTGAGGGAGCCAGGGACCTATGTCTACTGACTTCATCCTCCTTCACCATTGGCCGAATCCAGCTGATATTCAGAGGGTAATGCATTATTTAATACGGGAAGAGTAGAAGGTAACTTTAGGGATCAAGTGGATCCTAAGGAAGCATACATAATACTAAACACTTAACAGTGAAGGACTAGTAATTATATGCACACTATTTGTTTTTCTCTATGGTATCTGATTACATATTTACCCAAATTAACTGTTTATTGGACGACTGTATAATAGGCTCACTAAAGTTCTGTTTCAAGAATATTTTATTTTTTTCATAGATATGCATAGATGAAAGTGTACCAGAATAGAAATTGAATCAACTTTACATCACATATTCTAAAAGTTAAAAAATAAGTTCACACACAACAAAACCTGCAAAAAGAAAAGCTCCCTTTTGTTCTTAGGAATCTTTGTTCTTTTGTTCTTTTAATTCCCTACACAATCTAGCAAAAAGAGAGCACTAGGTTCTTAAAATCGGTTGTCAACTTTTAGATCTTATAAGGATTGAAATTTCTTTTCCTGTAATAGGCCATTATGAATTCATATTTGTGAAGTACTTAGGAAATAATTCAATTAGTATGTCTTATAGCCATTGGCCATTCGTCTGTTTCATTCTAGTCTTTCATTGTTATAATCACAGAGAATCATAGGGGTTCTATATGCAATTTGAAATTGCTCTAAAATCCAAAAAAAGAAAAGATTGCTTGCTACTTCAAACTGTCTGAAAAAATGATTTATGGTTACATTTCCTCTGGGGAACATATCATTTTGGACTTCAGACATACATTGTAGTAAACTGTTAAGCCTTTTCATTTTTATAAGAAATTAAATGTAGATCAGGCTTTATAAAGGTTGTGACTAGTGTGGACTTTAGAAGTCATCTACTTCTTTTTACCGTCACTACTTTATCTGAGGTTGAGAAAGCTGAAGGTTACAGTGACCAAGTCACAGTTAGCCATATAGACTTGGTATCAGGGTAATGCTACCTTTCTAAACTTGGACCTGGGTCTTATCCACCACCCTAGTGGGTTTCAAAATGACTGGAGGATTACTTGGGAATTTGGGGACTCCTAGTAGAGGGAGTTATTGAGAAAGGGACAAAAAGCAAAGATACTCTGGGCCGTCTGTCTTCATTCAACCAGAGTCTCCTGATGATACTCATCCTACTTTGTATGTCAGCTTTATGATTTTATTTATCCTTTTCTTTGATATAGTTTTATTCATATATATACCATATGTTAAATTAGTACTCTGCCACCAAAATATTTTAAATCTTATGCACTAGAAAGTAATTCCCAGAAAAGCTGATATTATTTCACATCTATTCATCTTCCATAGAAATTAAAGCTCTCATGGATGTCATCAGTCCCTAGTGAAGAATATTCTGAATTTTGAAGACATTAAATGAAATTGTGATTCCAACATTACCTGCTTATCATGACATCTCCTGTCTACCTTTGAGTATGGAAGAAATCACTGGAAACTGTTCACAGAAAAATGTATAGGAAGGGAGTTTTAGGAGGTGGTCAAAACCCAGAATAGATTTCCCAGACTCAGATACGAAAGCAGGAGCTTGCAAGCAGAGCCTAGGCATAGAAACAAGAGATAACTTTACTGAGCAGTTTCAACACTTCCATGATGTGTAGATTGAGTTGTAGAAAAGAGTGGTGGAAAGAGTATCAAGAAACAAATTGTGGAATACATGAGAACAGGGAATTTCAGATCTAAATGATTAGGATTACATGTTGTGAAAATAAATGAATTTGGATTATTGAAATTTGAGAACTGTTAAAATGAAAAAAAAAAGCCTGCTTGCTTCTAGACCTACAGTAGAAAAATGTGAAGTTAAGAAAGAACTTGATTTTTGAAGATCCAAAATAATTCAAGGCTATATTAGACTAACTACTTAGTGTATAGAAAAACTGTTTTTTGGACAACATGGGTCAGTGCAAAAATCAGAGATGGCCATATACCATACTTCTCCTTATTACATGAAGGTAGACATCTGATTGTTACTTTTGACTTTTTTTTTTTTTACTCCTTATAACCAAATAACTTTTAACATGGCTAAACTCACTAACAGAGAAAACATTGACTACTTAAACAGCTCTTGGGAATGGGTGTCTATTTGTAAATATAAACTTAGCTTAATCCTCATACTCCAAAAAGTATAATAAAATAAAAAGCTAAACAGATGGAAAAGCAAAAAAAATGCAAAACTTTTTTTTAAATGAGAATTATTAGAGCATTAAGATGACTATGTCAATCCAAAACAAGACACAAAAGAAACCATAAGGTAGGAGCATGATATATTTGATAATTAAAAATTAAAAGCTTATAAACAAAAAAACAGATTAAAAAAAAAAAGAAAACCTTAGGTTATGTGGTTGATACAGGATATCCACAGAGTGGTCATCGTTTCTCATATGGTACATTGTGTTTCTTTACTACATCACTGGCACTGCCCCTACAATTTGCTAGAATTATTCGATTGGGCCCTAAGGAACTGTTTTCTTCAAAATTTGCTTACCTTCAACCTCTTCCCTCCACAGTCTCTTTACCTTCAACCTTGTCTGTGCAAATGAGTCATATAGGAAGTTGTTTTATTTATTTATGTATGTATATATGTATGTATTTATTTATTTTAATGCCCATATATCCATTCCCAGGTAAATTAATTCAGAATCTCTGAGGTTGGAGCATGGCTTTCACTGGCTGGGTTCTGCATCCAAACATGGCCTACTATGTGTGTTTCTATGGGAACTGTTAGTGCTCCATGTACTCTATATGGTCAGAATTCCTTAAATTTACTGATCAAGATATATATATATATATATATATATATATATATATATATATATATATGTTATTTGTAATAGCTTTCCCTAGTCCATCCATGTTATAGAGTTCTATCACTCTATCTATCTATACTGTATCATGGATGAAAGGGTCAGCCTCTTTCTTTTTAACAATTATTCATATTTGCTACCAGTTTTGATACTTTTACTGCCTAACTATGGTAGCTTTATGTATCCAGTATGAAACTTGCTAACTATACAAACACATTCAACTTAATATACCTGAACCTGATGGTTCTGGTTATTAACTGGGAATAAGACTTATTTTGTATGATAGTTCTGTTTTTATATTTTATAGTTGTATAATAGGGCAAAATATAATCTAGAAAGAATAAAATCTGCAAACTCAAGCTCTTATACAAATCCAGTTACGTCAATCTGAATGGTAGGTTGTGATGAGAACGTTTAAACATGAATATTGAGAGCAACTCATTCCATTTTAATCTCAGTAAGACCCATATTGGATTTCTGACCTACAGAATTTGAAATAATAATATTTAGTTTGACTTTAAACCACTAAGTTTGCAGTAATTTTTATAGCAGCAATATAAAACCAATACAGAGAGGAAGAGGCCCTCTAAAACAGGTGCTATGAATCCTATCACATACACATCTAATATAAACTGTATTATAGAGGTTGATTTTTGACAAACTCTACTGATGAGCCCTATAGTTATGAAGTCAGATAGATTGATGGAGATAGATAGATGATAGATAGATAGATAGATTGATTGATTGATTGATAGATAATAGGACTCAAAATAGTCTCAAAAAATCAGATGTTCAAAGTATCTTTCTTTATGATTTACTTTTTTTTAAATTAAATTTATTGGGTGGTTCATGATTTACTTTTTACTGATTACCTTAAATGCTTAGATTTTTAGATGTACATACTCTATATGATATTTTATATGAGTAAAATTAGTTAAAAATAATTACATAGTTTTTGAAATTATATATATTTGTATTTACATTTATATTTATTTATATTTATATCTACCCCCCAGTTCCTGATACAATGATTCTAACACCTTTGTAAATAGAGGTGCTATAAAATCAGAGCCAATATGGATGGAACTTATGCCTGTTTCTAAAATGTCTGCAATGTTTCATAAATATTAAAAGCTAAATTCATTTTAATGGACTTGATGAGAAAGCATGAATTTTTGTCATTCAAAGACAGTGCATAGGATTCTGTTTTTCCCATTGTCCTTTATCCAAAACAGCTTTGCTTTATGTGCTCTATACTCTTTCCTTTGTCTAAGCTTTCTTTTGAAGAAAGAAACCTGAACTTGAAACTACTACTGAAATAATACACTCACTAGCTCAGCCATAGTTTACTTATACATTAATGGTAGTGAAAATATTGGAATGTATAAACTAATGATCAAAATATTGAATAAGCTATCACAAATAACCTTCCAAATGCATCCAACACAAAGAATTTTACTGACAATTATTATTATTATTATTATTATTATTATTAATTTATTTACAATAAGAAACCATGTTAATTATCATTACTTAACTTAAGTGTTTGCAGAAAGACTCTCATGTTACAAACTGCACATACTCATGGGTCAACTGTGTGGGCAAATGATACAGTACACCAACAACAAAAAAGAGATATGTTTCTTTGTCCTTTTACTAGTAACACAAGGTGTGCTCTGTCTAGATCTCACACTGCCAGGGACACGTGTGGAAAGCACCTTGGGACCAGGTGCCGGGCAGGAAGTTCAATGTTGGCTCCTGGTGGGAGTTTATCATAGTGAACTGGCCCCATAGACACATTCCATCTACATGAACAGTCTTAAATAGCAAAACCCTCAAAGCTCCTGTGAAACCAAGTGCAAAACATAAATCCAATTACTGTTACTATATAATGTTGACAGGCCAGTACATCATGCCCTAAAATAACTCATGAAACTATGGTTACAAAATATCATTTCTATATAGCTAATATATTCTATAGTGTTCCTCTTGAGCTACAATAATGCTTTAGGAAGTTCTGTTTAGTATTTCATGATATGGAAATGCATGGCTGTCACAATCTTTTATCATTTGATTCCTATTTATCTTTCTAGTTTTGTTTGTTTTACCTATAACCCCCTACCCCCTTTAAATGGAGGCACCAGTCATAGGAAAACTGCTTTAGGAACCATATGCCTGGGAGTTTATGACAGGCAAGTTCAGAGCAGCTGGCCACCAAAAACATCTTCTTTGAAAATATATATGAATAGTTGCCTAACTTGAAAAACTGTGCTATTATAAGTGGCACAAAATTGGTATGACAAACTTAACACAAATTTTTCATGTTGTTTCAAACAATTGAGCACTCAACCATTATTTATTGGACACAAACAGTGCAAGGCGATATTGGAGACATTCAGATTTTTAAGATTTTTTTTCAACAAATAACTTAAAGTCAACATGAGGTAAAATATAGATACACATTTGGAGTATTCATAAACACATGATGGCTGCATTTCTCAATGATTTACTTACTCTTCTTATTAACATTTGGTAGGTGAGAAAACAGGGGTGATTAATCATAATATAATTAAGTAATTTGTCCAGTGTCACACAGTAAGCTGTTGGTTCTGGTTGATATCGGAAACCAGGTAATCTGCCTTTAAGTCAGTGATATTAACCAATACATTATGCTGTCTTTTGATATAATTACATTTTGCATTTAATAAGTATAATTAAAATATTGTTAAAAAATCATTCTCACACAGTGATTTTATTCTTTAAAGAGCTAGCTAAAGTTAAAGGATAACCAAGATTAGAAACAGCTTTATTCTGAGGCACCTATGTTCTCATTTCCAGTCAGTCATAGCCCTGTACTTCTGAAGGTTACAGGATTATATAGAGTTCTGAGTCATGCTGAAGCTTTCATAGGCCAGTGGTTAAAATGACAGAAATATGTTCCACACAACCAGTCACTCAAAAGAGGACAAATGGCACTGATTGGATTAGAAGTAGAAAGACTAATGCATTTTTGCCCTTAAGGGTCAGAAGACAAATAGATCTTTCATCTCTGCAAGCAAGCACAACAAGCGATCCAAAAACATTATTTGTGCACAGTACTTTGTGGAATCTGTCCCATTTGTCACTGGAACTAGTGGTTGAGGCTAGTAAAATTTGGGTTGTGGTTCAGACCCAGGATCGGTGGCCCATGTTGAGAACAATACCGTAGTTTAAAGTTGATTCACATCCCCCCAAACACTTAGCAGCAATGTCTGTCTCAAATTATCAACTCTTTAAGCTACAGTGTGGTTTGAAATGAAGAGGGAGGGTTAGCTACCTGAAGAAAGGGCAGTAAAATGAAATTCTACAGATTATTTTCCTCAGAGCAGATAATAAACAACAATATTGGATATCAATTATATTTATCTCTGTGAAATTTTCTTTTATATATAATTTTACATTAAACTGGAAAGTGAATCAAGTCTTTGCCTTAGATACTAGTCAGATTCTGAATAGAGAATTTCTCAGAAAGTAATTTTGTAAGCTAAAACCAGAAGAACAAAAATGGAAGCATCACTGTCAATTATAGACTTCCTGTGGCCATTGAAATGCATCAGCAATCAGAACAGAGTAACTTGAAAATCATGGTGCCTGTGACATTGATAGACAAAATACGTACCATACCATATATATTTTTACACAGCATGAGAGCTTGGAGATGCAAAGTATGTATATTTGAAACTGTAAATCCTTAAATATCTGCAATAATTATAAAATGATTAGGTGACCTTAGTAGGACCAACATCTATTAACACTAGCATTGAGTGCATATGGAGCAATCTGAATCTGAATATGGCCTACCAATATATATGTAAAATAGCTTCAAGCATTACACTTTCCTCAAATCAAATTGTTTTGTTTATCTAAGTGATGAGTCAAATAAAGTGGATTCATTGTTAAGTAGCAAATGTATGCCAGCATAATAACGTGTGACAAGCGCAGTTTTAAGCACAGGAATATAATATCCCTGATTTTGCATATCTTACATTTAAGTGGAAGAGACAGAGAATAAATAATATCAGAAGATGCTCAGTTCCATTAGGCAGACTCTCGGTAGCACGCTGCAGAAAGGTCTCTCTGAGAAGGTGAGTGTAGATCTACCTCCCCCCGCAGCCCCAGGCAGCTCCACTTATTTTGCTGCTTCAAACCTAAGTGACAGCATGCCACCATAATTATGGAGTTTCATCTAAACCTTCACTACACTGCAGGTACAGAAATATACGGACACACTTTTGTGAATTGACATTTTGCAAAATGCAGCAAACATTTTAATTGATACTCGTACATTAGAAAAAGGATGTCTTAAAAAGGGTGTGCATTTCACGTTAGAGCAAGTTGTTTGTGAGAGAATTTCAGCATGTAAAACATGTTTAAATTTAACCAACAGTAGCATGTTGGGGATTTTTCTTTTATTATTTATTTTATTTTCATATAAATTAACTTACAAATACTATAAACAGAAATACTGAATACAGTATTGCATATAGCCATCTTTGTTAAATGCCATATTATTTTATTGAAGAGTGTTAATATACACATTGGAGGGAGTGAAGGGAACAGGAAGACTACAAAACTGTAACCAAAAATACACATTTAATGTTTTATGGGTCTCAAGAAATTTGTATGCATATGATCTTGCATCAATCTAAAGGTGGGCTGGGGAGATATCCTGGACACCTACTGAATTGCCATTACTAAAAAAACCCCCCAAAAAACCTAAATGTAGAGAAATGTTTTTGTGACATACTTTGGGTTTGTTTTAAATTGGGGGAGGGGGGCGGGAAACAGTACATAAAGCATGGTAAATACAAAACTCCCAAACACTCCCAAACAATGAAAACATATTTTAATATAAAGTATAGTATTAGCATCAGATTCTCCAATTTTAGGCCAACCCAAAAGTTTGTACTTTAATAATTTTGTTTGTTTTTCCCAGACTCTAATCATTATATAAATGTATATGCCTGGAGCAATTTCTGTTTCCAAATAGAATGTAGAAGGTAACCACAAGTCAGTGTAGCAATTAGGGAAAAAAAGTTAATATAGTATAAAATATAGTTTAGAAATATCAGATAGCTGTGGAAGCAAAGAAGGGTATATGAATTAAAATTCCAGAGAGGAAGGATCCCTTCGAACTATAGTATATGCATTAAATCAGAGACTTAGCATTGTGTTTCAGAAGAACACATATGAGATTGGACAATTAAGCTCATGAACTTTCCACCGTGCACTTACATGGTGGGAAGTTCGCAAACTTAATTATCTAACCGCCTATGTCTGGAATCTGAGGGGTGAAAGCAGGAATGCCCTGTTATCCCACTTATTGCTGGAATTTTGTGCTTCCTGTCCTTGCAATTTTTGGCTGTGCATGTCTGAAGCTTTAGTCACCAAAGGAAGACTCATTCATGTCAGTGAACATGAAAAGGGTCCCAATAAACTACAAATTGACTGTTTTCAGGATCTCTTGTACTACTTGTGGTCAGGGAGTAGCCAGCTTGAATAGGAATTGCCATGCAGTTAGGGAGAATTGACCCTAATCAACAGATGGTGGTTGGGTTGCTTTTATTCAGTGTGGAACAGAGAGGGATGTTTGTGGAGGCCCTGTAACCATTGCTATCTCCTAGTTCTGCATTAATCCATTGCCACTGTGAATGGACATGAGCACAACCTCATTCTGAAAAAAAGTATAGCTGCCAAAGACTCAGATTCCCTCTGTCAGGATGGCCTAAGTCAGCGGTTCTCAACCTTTCACAGGGGTCACCTAAGACCATTGGAAAACACATATTTTCGATGGTCTTAGGAACCGAGACACCGCTCCTCTATCCGTTTCCAGGCCCACATGCAGATACGCCCACATACGAGTACCCGGCGACCCCTGTGAAAGGGTTGTGCGACCCCCAAAGGGGTCATGACCCACAGGTTGAGAACCGCTGGCTTAAGTCATACCAATCAATAAGTCACCAAAACTATTGAAGTAATAACTGGGTTAAGGGAAATTTAGAACAAATTTTTCAGCTAGTGGAGGGATAGTACCAGTTACAACCTGAAGACCGTCTGCAGACAAAATCTGTAGTTCATCCTATTCACCATTTTCTTGGAAATTTCAGGTTAGGAAGAGAAGCCCTCAGCAACTAGAGAAAAGCTATTCTCTAACCCTGTCTAGAAAGTAGATCTGTGTGTTGCGAGTGGTAGACTGTACTCACCATGAAAATGGGAACTCAGGTCTACTGCTTCTGGGAGCTCAAGTGACTGATGGCCTAGTGCTGCCCTCCCATTATGCAGTACACAGGAGACAAAGACAAGAGAGAGACACCTTCAACATACATCAGACAGGTGTTCCACTCCAGACATTTGCTATGTTATGAACCTTCATGTGGCTAACACCTAAAGAGCTAAGCTCAAAATCTCCAAAGGTAGAAATTCAAGTAAGAACTGACAAAGCTCTGCCAGGCCCTGGGAGGTCTACACCTAAGGGATGGGGGGAGGGGGCGCAATGTGAAATCTACCAGACTCATGTACTTAGGAGGCAAAGTCCCACTGAAAGTCCCACACACTCATCAACTCACACTTTCAGGACATTAGCTAAGATGGACTAAGTACAGCTTCAACCTCTCCCTGAAACAGCCATTTTAGGGTGACAGTTGAGGTGACCATCCACATCTTCTATCTGTTCATAAAGGAATGGACAAAGTCTCCCAGGGAATAAGCAATGGGCTCAGTAGAGAAAAGGATCCATGAATTGAAAGAGAATTCAATGCAATTTATCTTTAGTGAAGCACCAAGAAGAAATGAATGGAAGGAAGAGATCTGTATATATGGTACATAAAGGATACAGCCAAATAAAGACTAACCAGAACATAACAATAGCATACATGGGGGAACATCTGGATTTATGCATTGATCACATTTAATCTCTTCCTATCCTTTAGTTTTATCTTTATGTATTTATCCTCTGATCTTCTTTCTTTTCTTGCCAATGTATTTTATAGTTTGCGAGTAAGACTAACTGAAAATAGTTCTATCAAAGTTATATTTAAACTAATCAAATTAAAATATAAACATAAAAGAAAAAAATGAGAATATTTATTTATTGTTTCATTCCTATCAACTCCATAATATCTTTTGAAATGGCTTAAAATATAATTGAGTTCCCATAAGTTTGCATAATACACTATAAAACAGTGTAAGATGACAAGAGACAAATAATAGGTGCTGGTGTATGAAACCCGTTCCTGCCTCAATGACTGGTGATCATATAGCTCACCTCTGTGCTAGCCAGCATCCTCTTGGTCATGCACATTATCATTTCTGAGGTGCACTGTACGCATAAAGCTACAAAATGAGTGTAGTTAATGAGATGCCACTGAAACTGAGCCCCAAACCCAACTCTGAGCAGAGTAATAGTTAAGGCTAAAGGAGGAGTTTCATAGATTTCATTATCAAGCACAGAAGCATATTTGCAAACAGCAGAACTTTGCACTTACAGAGGAGGAAAGAACCTGTTTGAGGTCATTTATTTTGGAATTGCTCTGTTAAAAGCTAATTTCATTTTGGCATCGTAAAGCCAATTTGGTTCTTATGCTTATGTTTTGATAAAGGCTTTGGAATAGTATTAAAATTCTAGCAACTCTATGAAGGTTACAAAACTTTCTCTAAGCACTATCCTTGCCCTAGGAAAGAGTGAATGATGGAAAAATTTTAAATGAATTAATTAATTCAACAAAAACTAATTGAGTGAATGCTCTGTGCCAGACACATAGTAGGTATAAATCGTCTTATGCTACAGGAAGTCAGCTAGAATGCAAAAATAAACTAACAGAAAACAACAATTGTTATTTAAAATGTCTATTTAATATCCAAGCAAAGCTTCAAATTTAGTAAAAGTTCAGAATAGTTTATGACTAATTTAGCTATTATGAATTATAAGACCTCAAAATATAGTGGCTCAAAAATATTTATTTTTTCATAAGGCAAGTGTTTTAGGGCATTTATGGTAGTTTGATCGTATTAGGGAACCAGACTTCTCTCATCTTCTACTCTCCTATCACCATAGGCCTTTGTCCACAATGTGAAAAAGAGTTCTAGCCACTGGGAAAAAGAAAAGAAAAAAAGGGAAGGTTACACATGTCATTTGAAGGAGATGATCTAGAATTTGACCACATCATTTCTGTTTATATCTCATTACCCAAAAGAACATTAAGTCATATCTAATGAAGGCAGAGAACATAGCATGTACCTGGATGGTCATGTAGATTTTTCTTCCCACGATGTAATACACTCACCCAATAATGGCAAAACAAGGACTTACTATATCAAGGTAAAATTCCACAATGTCTTCATGATAAGCAATCATCTGCAATAGGTTTTCTACCCAAATACTAAACTAAATCCTCTTCCATATGAAATATAAAATAGAATAGGGTCCTGAGAACTACCATAATATTCCCATTTGGTAAATGAAAGCATAGGAAATGAACATCACCTACTCCATAGCAATTGCCAACACACATCAGGCATGAATGTGAAAAGTCCCGGCCTTAGAATTCGAGGAATTCCCTTTGATGAGTTTATATGGTAGTTCTGGGCTCTGCTCTCTTGGAGATTCTCCTTGGCTCATTTTGCCCTGTAGACACATTTATGATAGTGAAGGGGGAGGGAAATTATATCCTGGAGAGGCGCCCAACATTTTCGACGCTGTTACCTGATTCCTGTGGGACGTGCTCCACAGGCTCTTGGAGTCCAGGTAATTATGGTTTGGTGGCTCATTCATTTATGCAACACAGTTCTCACAGAATGCATGACAGAACTCTAGTTAACTTGTCTCTAATAAGTTCTATATGCAAGTGACTACAACAAAGGTCGTGTATTTAAATATGTGGTTTATTTTGTTGTGTGTCCATTTTAATCTCTGAAGCCCCTTTTTTTGGCATTTATTTAATTATTTATTTATTTATTTATTTATTATTTTTATTATTTTTACTGGCCTCAGAGCTCTGCAATCCCTCTCTGTCAACATAATGACAATACTTTGAAGCAGACCTTCAAAATGACAGATATGAGCCACCACTCTGGGTGGATAGAATGAAAGAGGGCCCCTCAGTGTGACAGCCCTCCCACAAGGCATTGGTTCAGCGAGCACACAGTGCGTGCCTTTGTAAGAGGTCAAACGTACTCCTTTCTCTCTGTGAGACCAACTCCATGGCACGTTGAATGCAAATGAAGCTAGATTTCAGCCCTACCCTTCCCTCTTTAGCGGTAGTCTTTTTCAGTGCGTCACTCAGCTGTACACATGGATCTTTCATTAAAGTCATCTGAAACAATAGGCTAGAGTGGGTAAAAAAAAAAAAAAAAAAAGCCCTTAATTTGATGCTTGCAGCTGGACTGGCTTCCACAGTCTAACTGCAGAGATGGAGAAAAGCTTGGGGACACAGTGCTGTCTCCTGCTCGTGCTGCCACTTTAGAGGAGCGCCTGTTAAAAGCCAGTCTAAGCTCTCCTCTGGTAGAATTATACTAAAAGTAACAGGAAGCAGAAAATAGTTTACATGTGTTCAACCATTTCTGCTAAAAGATGGTCTCTTGGTATATGGTCTTCCTTCCACAGGATCCCTGGTGGCATTTTTACCATGACTTATCAAAGGACACCAACCCCAGCAGCAATGACTGCGTCCTTGTGTAGCCTTCTCTCTAGTCTACGAGGACAAGTCAAGTGAGTTTTTATTTCTCTGACCAGAATTTATCCACATCTTTCTACTAAATTCTTCATTGGTTGTGATACAAGCTTAGCTAACAGCACAAGGAACCACAAAACATGGTGACTTGAACAGTAGATACATTTGTTTCGTTCTTACACAATAATCATGTCAGGTGGACAAAGGCAGGCATGGAAGCTTGATGATTTTGGGGAGAAAGATCATCTGTGGGGTGGGTGGTGGGCTCACTTGGTGGAGGTTGTCTCAGTACAATATCTGTCTTACAGTCCATACGTGGGGGAAGAGAAGGGAAGGCACACACTCCCCTCCCAAAGGAACTTGCCAGAAGTTGCACACATCTCTTCTGCGAGCAATTATAGTGAGAAGTGAGCATTTGTGTATCCTGTTAAAAATACCTTTACTAACAATAAAGAAGGATAGATGATTGTGGAACCATTGACAGGACAGTTTCAATATACAGACTTAGCTTTAAATGCTTAGTTTGAATATTTATAAGAGCAAAATTGAGGAGGCAAACTGGTTTGTCATTTTTAATCTAAATAAGTTATATTGCCAGGTTATATTTTGATAATAAATTTTAACAAAGTGCTAAAGACATTTTCTTCTTCAAACATTTTAAATTAAATTTATAGAATAAAGATCAGAACCTATTAAACACATAGAGATGCGTGTGTGTAAAAATGCACAGATTCAACAAAACATTTTGCTGAAACTTGAATTGAAATAAATGAAGTGGAGCGTCTATAATTGATTATCTCTAAGCAAGCTTCTCTTTCCACCTCTCCTCTCCTTCATCAGAGCCCCTTTTGTAGCACTCTGACTTTCTGATTGAAGTCTCATAAATTGAAAGTTGTTATTATGAATGATTTGGATTTTGGCAGGAAAGTGTATAGGCACAATTATATCCAACATACTAGCAATAAATTATCTTCTATAGTTGAATGTCAGTTTGAAAAATATTAAAGCATTCATAATAAAAAATAAATCTTCTATTTCCATTTTTCATATAAACAAATTTCTAAGTGCTTAAACTTATAATAGACCGTGTACTTTACCTCCAAGGAAATATTAAACCAAAAGAAATAAATAAATAGATCTGTACTTATCAAATCCCAAAACTGATTATTTTTTATTTGCTGCAATCAGATCGGCTCAAAATATTTCACAGCAGACTGCAGGTTAGTTTCTTCTCTGCATGAATAAGAAATTTCTGGAAGTTAGATGCAACTTTTAAGTATTTGGAGGTTGTCAGTATCATGAAGCAAGTGTGGATTGAGGGTGAAAAGGGGTGAACAGAATCATTAATCTGCACTGTGAATATTAAATAATGCCTTTCTTTTAAAATTGGTAATCACAATTTGGGGTTGAAAAATTCAGCTTTAAGTCTTTAGCATAATATAAATGAGTGAAATGAGTTCACATAAGTAGATTTAAAGCAGTGCCAGGTGCTTAGAAAATGTTTAATGTATGTCAGCTTTTATTTTACTCATAATCGTATTCATTGCTCTGAATGTTTGAGGAATATAATTAGAATTAATATAATTCATATCTCATATAAGGATAGTATCTGTCGGTATTCTGTCTCTTTTTAGCCATGAATTACTTTTAAAATCATTTTCAGTTAATAGCTTGTAATTTGTCTTATAAAAATGTTTCTTGTTTAGTCAATTCAAGAAGTAAAATCTACTTGACTACTTCAACTTTACTATTAGTGACTTTTACTTTGCCTTACATATTTATTGAACGACAATACTAACTTTTTCTTTAGATACTTGCCTGTTCAAAATTTGTAATTTAATTTTTAAAGGTCATCTTTATTTGTGAGGATCAGGGTAGGACAGAATTGTTTGTAGCACAAATCCTGAATCTTAACTGTCTCAGTCAGCCACTCACTAATGGTGTGATAGTGATTCTGATTACAAGGGTCAGAAGAGTTAATTTACTTATTTTTCCATTTAAGTCCAGTATTTCTCAAACATATGTTAATATACACATCATTTCATTGACGAGTGTCTATTTTTGGGAAAATAAAATGTAAAATATGAAATATAAAATTGTAAACTTACCAAGGCTCATGATCATAATCACTTTAGAGAAGTAATTGCTCTTTAATGTATAGTAAACATTCATCTATTACTCATCAAATGTCAATGCGGACAACTGCAGGTAAGATAATTGTCTCAAATAAAACATGTTTTTTAAAAAATTTAAATACTATTCATGTAGGGAAGAAAATAAAATATGTTGGAATGTTCAGAAGCTTTACAAACCTACTTAAATGAGTATGGGGGGAAATGCTGGAAAGGAAAGAATCTCACTGAAACTGTTGCTTCAATGGTTAATTTGTGTAATTACTTTAAGTAATTAGAACCAGAAGAAAAGACACAAGCAACTGAGTACATTATACATTTCAAAGGAAGGTGTTTAGTAATGGAAAATAATCTTTTCAGACAAGATGCAGATAAATAACTTTCTAAGTAAACGTGAATTAAACTTGCAGAATTAAAAACCTCTAAGAAAAATAAATATGTAATTTAAATTAAGATTACAGTTATGATATGATATAAAGTATTGGATACTATTCTGTTGTGGTAGGCAGAACAATAGACCTCCAAAGAGGTACACTTCCTAATTCCCAAAGCTAAACTATGTTACCTTACCTGGCAAGAGGAACACTGTAGATATGATTAAGGTAAGGATTTTGAATTGGGAAGATTATACTTGATTATCTTTGTGGCCCAATATAATGAAAAATGTCTTTAAAACTGTAAAAGAAAGAGGGCTGGCCGAGTGGCTCAGTTGGTTAAGAGCTGGCTCAAAAGTGGGAGCTCTGAGCAACAGCGGTTTGAGTTCCAACCCAAGCAGAGCTCCCGCTGAGCTGCCAACAAGTGGCAGGATGGCTTAGCTAAAAAAAAAATGTGTAAAAGAAAGACAGGAGAGTCAGAGAAAAAATGTGGCATTGGAAGCAGAGGTTGGAGTCATATGGTTATGGAGGCCATGGGCCAATGAATCCTCTAGAAGCTGGAAAAAGCAAGAACACAGGTTCTCTAGAAGCCTCAAGAAGAAACCCAACCCAGCTGACACCCGGTTTTAGCTTAGTAAGATACATTTGGGACTCCTAACCTCCAGAAGCATAAATGTGTGTTGTTTTAAGCCACTAAATTTGTGGTAATTTGTTACAATAGCAATAGGAGTCTAATACAACTTTAAAGAATTTGAAAAATCTAGATTCTCATTTAGGAAATACTATCAACCTTTTTATACAATATTAAATACCTCACAATATTATGTAGAAATAACATTAGTCTTTGAAATACTGCATTATTTATTTTGTAGCTTAAATGGTGTGCTTTCAAATTTTATCCACTCAAAAAGTGTTTATTAAGTGTCATCTATGCGTCCTTGGCACTAGGGATAAAGCAATGAATAAATATTCAAAAACCCTTGTGCCTGTGTAATATACATTCCAGTAATGGGAAGGTAGAAAAAGTACAAAATAATAGTATACATAGTATGTCAGATAATGATCAGTGCTCTGGAAAAAAAAGTGAGCATGGAATTGATATAGGAGAGGGGGTTTGTAATTTAGAATGATTCTGGAAGGTCTCAGTGATGGGATATGTGGGTAAATACCTAAATGAGAAGAGAGTGAATCTTGTGCTTATCTCATGGGAAGTGCTCCAGTCTATTCAAAGACCCTGAGACTGACATGTGCCTGGATGTTGGGAGGCTACTATGTGTGACTGGAACACAGAAAGACAGGCAGTTAGCAGAAGATGAGAGCAAAGTAGTAAGCAGGAGGGGAACAGAGTTGGGGAAGATAGTTATAGGCTTTCTTTGTCTAAATTAGAACTCTAATTTTATTCTGAGAGAGAAGAGATGCCCTCACGGGTTTTGAGCAGAAGAGTAACATGATTGAAATGAGGTTTTTAAAAGATTTTTCTCCAGCTATTGTGTTAATAAAAGATCTGGAGTTGGGGAGGCTGCAAGTTAAAAGAATATTGCAATCATCCAGGCCATTGATTTTGGTAGTTTGGACCAAGGTAGTACTACCAGAGTCAGTGAGTAGTTCAAGTTTAAATACATTTTGAAGGTGGACCTAATGCAATTTTGCTGATACATTGGATGTGATATGTCAAGGAAGAAAATAGTCAAGGATGATTTCAAAATTTCTACACTGAGCAGCTGGAATATGGTGTTACCCCCAACTCAGATGGGCAAGACTGAAGGGAGGGTAGTTGGGGAAGAGCAAATGTTTTATTTTAGATAAGTTAAATTGGAAGTACCTGGTAGTATTCCAGGAATGAATGTGTTGATGGCATTTGCATATGCCAGTCTGGGCTTTATGGTATGGTCCAGATTGGAAATAGAAATCCTCATGCATAATGAAATCATCATTTCATTATTTGTTAAAACCCTGTCAGTTTTTCTTAGAAAAATTTTAGTGTAGCAGTATCTTTAATTTGTACACCAATTTGGTGCCTATTTAAAAGGCTAAATGGAGCCAATAATCTTGTCCCTACATATGCTATGTGACAATATTATGGTAAATAAAGTCTTTGCAAAAAAGAAAATCATGTTAACCTTTATTATTATAATAATTCATGTAAATTATTCGCATTGGACTTTTTGAAAATACATATTGATTCCAACATTTAGCAAAGTGAAAAACACTCAAGATATAAATCATTTAAGTAAGGATGCTGATTTTTTATATTTTCATAATTAAACTATATAAATATCTCATTTTTTTCTAGATTCAACTCTAGATTCCTTCTTAAAATATAAAGTCCACTTCATCTTACTTATATAACCTGAGGTTCAAAAGCACTCTGAAAACTTGCTTTTTGAGATACTGCTTTAAACCTGAATTGTGAAGTTAAATAAAGATTATATCACCATCATCATTCTGGACATTTTCTTTAGATCTACAAAAAAAAAAAGGAGGATTTTCATCAAATTATTGTTTCCATTTGCTTTAAAATATTATATTGCTTGAGAAAAATGAAAAATGAAGTTCATATGCCTCTTTTGTTGTTATAGCTGCAATAATGCACAGTACAAAATTCAATGTTTAAATGGAGAAAGTTTCCAAGAGAAAGAAGATCTGTGATTTATGGCCCAAAGGATCTAGCTGAAAATGTTGGACTGAAATGCTTGGAGCCAAGATACAGCTATTATCTTGTTAATCTTCTTTCCAAGACCTTCAACAAAATCTACATTTTTTCTTAATAGTTTGTGGATTTCCTACCCCTTTTTCTGGGTATTGGGGATGTGATTGGGTGAGGGAGAACAAGGGGTAAAGAGTTAAGCCTTGCTTCAATTATAACATAGAGTAGAAATAGAGGCTATTCTTGGGGAATTGGTAATATATGGTTTATATAAGTAAGAGGATAACAATAATGTAAATAGCAGCATTGCTCTGATGAAGAAGATGGATTGAAAACAAATGGAAAGGGAGATTAACCCTGATTTCATATGTCTAGATAATCTTTGGGGAATTGATGTCTGATTAGAATTAGAATTAGCTTGGGTGTAGGTCAGAAAGTGTTGGGGATATGAGGTGGTCTAGGAGATAGCAATTGTGTGTGAACATCAATTAGAGTTAGAGCAGCAGGGCCGGCAGAGTGGCGCATTGGTTAAGAGCTGGCTTGGGATGCTAGAGGTCCCCGGTTCGGATCTCACATATGAGGGCCAATGACACTGCCCTCTACCGCTAAGATGCTGAACAACAACTCGACCTGGGGCTGAGCTGCCTTGTGTCCCCGGAGACGGTGTAGGCTGCAGCCCCTGCTGCAGTGAGTGCCATGGGCTACCGTGTGTGGCCAGCAGCCAGCGTGAGCGGCCCGCAGCCGCTGTGAGCAGCCATCCAGAAGCCGGCGACTGATCTGCCTCGCCCGGGAAGAGCGCAATGATGGTGCCAACTTGGGCCAGTGAAGCAACGTCCTCCACAACTAGACTGAAGAACAAAAGGATAGCAACTTGTCTGTTTCCCTTCCCCCAATTCTCCAATAAAATAATAATAATAATAGTAATAATAATAATAATAATAATAATAATAATAATAATAATAATAATAAAAGAGTTAGAGCAGCATGATTAGGAGCTTAGCATGAGATGGAGGGAGGATAGTGTCATTACAGCCTGGTCAGAATCTGAAAGAGTTTGCACTTTAGGCTGAGGGCAGTGAAGAAAGATTATCCTTTGAAAGGAATTGAAATACCTGTTGGCAATAAAGTCATAAGAAAAGTATATACAGTCCATGCTGTCATAAAGTTTGAATTCTCCTGGAGGCAATAGACACCTATTAGTCATATAGATTAATAATAGTAATAAAAATAATAATAATATGCTAGCCCCCCCCCTTTTTTTTTTATTTGGAAGATCTAAAGAAAGTGTCCAGAATGACTCTGGTGATTTAATCCTCACTCACCTTACAACTTGGTCTTTAACATAAAGAGTCTCAACAAACAGGCTTTCAGAGTGATTAGATTATCGCTCTAGAAAGCAAACTCTAGCGTATTCAGAAAGAATGAGTTGGAAAGGCCAAGCCTCACCTCAGGAAGATAGAAGAAAGCTACGCAGTCCCCCAAGCAACTACTGTGTGAATTTCCACTTTTTCTTAATCCATCCACACTATTTAATCATAGTAAGTGCACCTTTTTTATCCCTGTAATATCTTAGGCATCTACCCATTAATAGGAAATGAGCTAACTGTTAGAGATAAAATAGTGAGTGAAGCAGACACATCCATACTCTCATAAAGCTGAAATTCCTCTGGATGCAAAAACATATTGAACTATTCATCATTCAGGTAATTGTATTATTTCAGTATGTGTTTACTGTGTGAAAGAAAAGTAGGGTGACCAATCAAAGCATAATATAGCAAAACACAGCTTTGTCGAGTGTGGACCAAGAGACCCAAGTGTCCACCAACAGTTAACATTTGTGTTACTTATCTCCCTTAATGAAACAAATGACTTAAAAAAAGAGATCCACTGTATCCCAGTAATGCAGGGCACTGAGTAACAAAATGCTGGTATCTTTTATCCTACCTTTCAAAATATAGGCTTGTTAACTCCAGATAACAAAGTCACATTTGCTAAGGAAGTTGTCTATTTTCTTACATTAGCTAACATGCTTTTTTACACATTTCACTTACTTTTTCAGTTTTTACCTTAGTGAAATGATTGACATACTTTTCACTCAAACTTCCACAATCATTTATTCATATACTACAGAAAATAGACACTATTCTAAAGAATTATAGCTTGAATCACTAAATGTTTGAGTTGAAAAAATGTTTCAACATTTTTTTCTAGTTATATTTTACAATTAGGTTTTTAGACTTAAATGATCAGATGTGCTACTAAAATACCCACATAACTCTAATGACTATAAACCTCTACAGGCACAGAGACATGTGAATGTTCACACAGCATGCTTGCCCTCTGTATTAGTCTCCATATTTGCAAGAGGGAACCTAAAAGAATCACTGACCTCTGCACATTTATGTAGAAAAACTCTGAAAAACAGTCTTTATTTCTATATGATATCAAATTGGGAAGAGTTTTAGTATAGCATCACTTTTTCCAGTCTTCAAAAAGGATACATCCACAGAGAACATCATTGGGGTTAAAAAAGTACATTTCTCTTAGTCTGCTGTTCAGATAATGATGTCAATTCTGAATCCTCCAAATGACTGTGATAATTTTCCACACAATTAAACAGTTAACTATACAACTAATGCATTGTCTTGAGACACTGAATCTGTTCTTACATCTAAATATATACTTATTGTTTATTATCCAGTGCCTTAGGTATTTTTTTAGTTGAAAAAATAAATTAACATAATAAATAATAAAAGTTTATTGGATAGCACAAATGTGGCATATTATTACTGTTGTATGTGGTTTACTATTTGATAAAAAAATTGCGAACACACAAATGATTTATCTACATAAGTGCAAATGATGAAAATTCTGTGTAACCAAAATTATTTTTCATTCTGTTATCGTAACCCTCAAAATTACACCAAAAAACCATAGAAATATTCTGACTTAATTATAAGCTCTAAATTGGTTATTTCCCTTTTATAAGCTTCTACAAAATATCAACATTTTGGGGACATTTCTTCCATTAATCTAGCCAAAACTAAATTATTTAGCAATTCCCGATGCCCATTTCACCTTTCTACATCTCTTACTGGTGCTCAAACATAGATTTAGCATTTTCTAAATGACTCAGAAGCAAACAAAATAAACATGGCAAGATTATGAACATAAGCATGATATCTAAAATGTGTAGTTTTTAAAACTATGGGTTGGCCTTATAAGTGGACAAAACATTATTATTAGAGAATGTACCATGGTCACATATCTAGATATGACTTTTCACAATTCAGTTGTATAATCTGTAGAATGTTAACAGTGACAGCAAATTTCTCTTTCCTTGCAAGATAGTAAAGATAATTATCTATAGAGACAAAAAAGGGTGATACTCAGCATCATCAGGAGTATAACTTACATGATTGTTCAGAGATATAGTTATTATGACATAATAAATATCAGGTTGTTTTTCTGATAACAATGATGACACTATGGTATCTTTAATTAAAGCTTTCTATATAATTTAAATATCACTAAGGCATGATAGTATAAAAACAATTGATGAACTATACAGAGTTTCAATGAATTTATTTATTTATTTATTTATTTGTTTGTTTGTTTTAATTAGTTTCAGGTGTACAAAACAATGCACTAGTTAGACATTTACACCCTCACAAAGTGATAACCCCTCTACCCCCAAATTACTACCCCTCTGACGTCGTATATAGCTGTTACAATTCCATTGACTCTACTCCTTATGCTGTACTCCACATCCTGTGACTATATATATATTTGTAAATTATAGTTGACATTCATTATTTTTCAGCTTCAGCTTCAGGTGTACACTGCAGTGGTAAGGCATCTGCACCATCCATGAAGACTCCCTAATAAGACAATGAATTTATTTTTATATTGTTTTAAACCATGCCATATTCTAAAACAGGAAATTATCTATTCTAGGGTTTAAGCAATTTTTGAAATAGATATTATCATGAACAGACAGCTTGTCAGAAGTTATGCTGGATTTCAAATTGTTTCCAAGTCCAGTGGGTAATGGCAAATGGGCTATTAAAAATTTTTGAACCTGGTTCTACTTGAATTAATTTTCATAATGAAGCCACAAAGTTTAGGATCCAGAGACCTAATTTCTTGTTACTCCTATGACATCTAAGTGATCTATAATAAGCCAGCAGAATTAATTTTATGATCCCATGTTTGATTCATCTTGCTTTTATTGTTTTTACTCCAGTCTTCCTCATTTTTCTTTGTGCCAAATGTTGATTGCATCAAATGTATTTTCCATCATAAGGCTGTTAGTTGGCACTCCTAGTATGATTAGGAAATATAGTTATATTGCCTCAGCTGCTGCTTATATTCACAACCACAAGTAGCACTGAAGAGCATCCTATCAATTCATACAATAAATCAGTATGAAATGAATCTGAAGAAAGACTGCAGAGTCAAGTGCAGTAGAGAATGAGGATAATTTGCCTTATTTTGCTACTTTCTTATCTGGGTCTCTTTTCCTGTTGTTCTTATGTGTGCCAGATGAAAAATACAAAAGAAACAAGTAATTATTTGGCAAAAAGTGTTTTGCAAAAAGTTGAATACAGATGCTCTGTCTATATATATAGTCTTTGTCAGCAAGCTGAATTTGCCTATTGTACATCGTCTTATCCATTCCTTTTGAAAAATTTAGGTTTCTTTTAATAACCAATCTCCTTGGATGCTTTTAAAGAAATCTCTTCAAGTGTCAGCACTTTCCTCAGTGGACTTTGCCAGATTATGCCAATTAAGTTCTTGTAAATGGCAGGTAAGAAGAGAGTACAGGAAAAATTCATCTCAAGCAAAAAAAACACATTTTATTCACAGAGATATAAAAATGTGGGTAAAACAATCAGAATAAATGATACAATGGGATCACAGTTTGAATTTGAGGCATCTGCTTGTAATACTATCCTGAAACTTTACAGCATAAAGCAAATAAGAAAACAAAAACTGTTCAAAATGTTGTTAAGCACATATGTAACAGAAAAAAAGGATTAGTCAAGGAATATACAAAATTAGGTAATAATAATAATGTCAATATTAATTTAAAAATGTACATAACAAAACCAATTGGCTGAAATGTATAGACTTTATACAATTCAGTACAATCTTCAGACATCGTATGCCATTATAGTTATTTATATTAGTTATATAAGCATTACTCTGAGTTGAGGCTTATTCCCAGTGGAAAATTTCAATGAATATACCACAAATTATTATGATTATTAATTTGGGCAAGTTGCAATACTTAGAACCAAGTCAGGCTCTTACCTCTATCACTCTCAGAAAGTAATTGTGAAAATAAAACAATTTTTACATGGCTACTATTCATAATGATATTAATATTTCAAACCACACAAAGGAAACGAATCTTAAGAGACCCATGAAATTAAAATACTGTAGATAAGATCACTTCCAATAAAATTAAAATAATAGATGATAAAAACTATTTTACCTAGCTTTGAAAGTCATGAAACAATAATGACTGAATTGAACCAATAAGAGTGGATGTCACTAAATACATACTCTAGAAATAAAATCTGCAGCTCCAAGACAAACAATTATTTTTTTCTCTTTTTTTTAATGCAGGTATCTCCTAGACTAGAGACCCAGAAAGAATTAGTGAGGTACAATTGATTGCTGGTAAATCCACTTAGAATACTACAGAGAGAAACAAAGAGTTGGAAAACGCAAGCAAGATAGTCAAAGACTAGTTAGATAAATATTAAAAGGTATAAACTTACAAAGAAATAGAGTTTCATGAAAATAGAGTGAAAAGAATAGAAGAGCACATTAGTCAAAAATCATTTGGAATAACTTGCTAAAATTTTCCATTAGGAAGGCAGTAAGTGCATGTTATGGGTGTCTGAGTTATTTTGCCAATGTAGTTATGGTCTGAGGTATAGGAGGTTATGATAATGACATCCTTCCCTTCCTACAAGGCACTGAACATTTTGAGAAATAATAAAAATATGAAGAATTTTGAGGCCAAACTAACAGTTTTATTATTGATGGAGCCTTCATTGAAAGATGGGGTTTTGGGTCTTTGGCCAAGTGTGCTATTTAACTGAATCTCGGAATTAGTCACAATTCCTCATCCAATTGCAAATGAAGCTGGTCACAGGTGAGACACTCCACAGCACAGGAGAAGGTTCCTTCTGGGGAAGGAATGGACATTCTAAGTTCCCAGGAGAGCAGAAAAGGACAGCCCTGGAGCAAGACCAGTTAGTTCCTCTGCAGACCATCCTGCCTCCAAGAGATGGCAAGGCAGGGCCTAGCCAAAGATACCTAGTTATTTACTCTTTTCAAAGAAACCCAACAGATAAGTGCCACCCTTCATCTCACCCCCAACACCTCACACAAAATAGCATAATAATAAGGCAGAGTGATGCCCAGGTTATTCTTAGGGAAATTTATTTTTATAAAGCCAGGTCATTAACACTACATATATGCAGTAGACCCATACAGTTGATGCAGCTGTCGTATCTCTTATGGTATTTGTGTGAGTCTTACCACAGTGCTGTTTCAAGAGATAAGCCAGGCTCTGGGTTCTATCATGCGTGAAAGTCTCTTGGTCTAGCCACCCTGAAGGAGTCAAATCGTTGGCCACCTCTGACCCAAAGTCAAGGAGACCTATCCTTCAGCTCTTTCTATGTGCTATGTAGTTCATGAATATTAAACTTATATTTGTGAATATATCCATACCTATGCAAAAGATATTTATCTGAGGAGTCAGAGAGAATGAGTAGATTTTATAGCATGAAGTCCCAGCTATCTTGACCAGGTATCCTCCAGCAAAATAATTATTTTGTACTATAAATATTAAAAAGTACACACACATATACAGACACATACACAGATACACACTTAGTTAATGCCACTGTCACATGCCCTGAATGTGTTAGGCAGCCAATATCATGATCCTAATATACAGTAGTTTAACCAAATAAGGATTTTATTTTTTTTCACAGGAGAAAAGGTAAATATTACAGGCTGGTGCAGAACTTTCATGATGTAAGCAATAGCTCAGGGTCTTTCCATCTTTCTGGTCCTATCTGAGTGCTATCCTAAGCACTCAGATATTGTCCCCACAGATCGGTTTACATAAAATGGCTTCCCTCTCTAGTGGTTGTGCAATGGCTTTCCTCTCTCCACATTTCACATTACAGGTGGAAGGTAGAAGGGAAGAATATCCAATTCACTGAATTTTGGGGGGAAAATTCCTTATTTTCTTATAATTTTATTGTCACCCAGAATGATCTAGGTGATATTTACAGAAAATGATATCACTTTTGGCAAATGCAGCCTGGCATTTAGGTAATTCACTTTCACCAATTCTGAAAAGATAAAATATGCTAGGCCTAATTTTAAACTCTTTCTTTGTATTGATGGTTCATCAAATTACATTGATTAAATGTGGACAGCACATTGATATTATTTGCAGTGTGATAGTATTTGCAAGGATGAACAAAACTTTTCTGATATTCTTATAAAAAATTAAAAGTCCAGAAGAGTAAAAGAAATGCTAAAATAGAGGAGAAAAAAAATGAGGATTTACATACCATATATAAAAATACTATATATTCTGTATTGATTGCTGGACTAATACATAGAATTTAGTAAATATTATTTGAAATATATCATGTGATAAACCAGTCTTTTAATATTGAAGTATGATCAATGGTCATGCATTCTTGTATTAACTGATGAATAATTTTTCATTACTCATAGAACTAGCACTACTATATTTAAAAAGTATCATTTCTTTGTCAAAGTAAAATCTGGTATAATTACATTTCAAAAGATAGAAATATAGTGATACTAAAAACCAGGTGCTGTCTTTGCTTGATCAATTTTATTTTACTTTGCTGTTAAGCTTGGTGACAATTTAATGTTATTGCCATCTTTTTTAATGCTGATTATAAACCTGTGAAATTAAAAAAAATAACTAAAATATTTTATATCCAATATGTAGAACCAAGTTAAAGAAAACTAAGTTCTTACCTAATATTTGAAAAATATGACAATATATAATTTTTTCTAATAATAAAGCTAATTTTTGGTTAGAGTCCGAGTATACACAGCAAGTAAAATAGCGATTTGATATTATCATAGACCTCTTCGTAATATATCAGTTTGCTAACAAAGAGTATGAGTGAAGTGTATATTTTAATATTTTCCACAAACTATGTAAGTTGTTTTCACCTATTCAAATATTTAGATACATAAGGACTTTTGTCCTTAAAATACTATCAGTGAAAAATTTTTTGTGCAATTTTTTTTTTTTTTAGCTGAGTCATCCTGTCACAGCTCAGTGGCAGCTCAGCTCAGGGCGGGAATTGAACCACTGTTGCTCAGAGCTCACATTCTTGAACAAGCTCTTAACCAACTGAGCCACTCGGCCAGCCCTGTGCAATTTTTGCTTAGCTCCTCTGACAGTCTCTTAACAGAAATTCCAAATGGGCCATGCCTATCTGCTGCATGAAGTATGAATAAACTAAATATAATTCTTTAAAGAGCCTTGTGGAATTGATTGCTTTGACAAATCCTGCATTTGCTCAATCTCCATTGTTTAATTTTTCCATAAGAAGAGGAGAAACAAACGTTTTTCCCTTGAGCAGAATTAGTTAGAGAGGACAGAGGGAAAATATTATTAAGAAAAGACAGAAATGAACAAGTGCTATGTAGCAGCCACCAAAACTTTCAAAATAAGGTCTACAAAATACTAAAATTAAATCAGCCTATATCTTAGAAGATCTTTGCAAAATGTCTTATAACAGAAATATTTCATACGTTCAACTCAACCTGAAATCTTGCATTTATGCAAATTTTGCATTTTCCATTGGAAAAATATTTAGTAAGCGTATCCTACATGCCAGGTATTACCTTAAGAGTTTCAGGTAAGGTAAGACAGACAAAAACTGTACTTTCCTAGGGATGATTTTCAGGGAGATGTTAGCCAATAAACAAGTGTGTAAGTACAGCATATCATTTCAATTGTTAATTAATACTATGAATAACAAATGGTAGTGTGATGCGTTAGTACTGGACTAGAGTAGGGTTGGAGGGTACTAGAAATTTTAAGCAGAGTTACATGAATGGTCTCTATGAGGAAGTGACATTTTAAAAAGCATTTAAACTATTGAGATGACTGTGACAGCAACAAGTTCAAATAAGCTGAACCTCTGCAGTGCTTACATTCACATAATTAGTCAAAGTCATTTTATAATTTTTGACAAGGTGACTTATCAGTGTTTTAGCAAAAATATCCTATAAGGATATATGGGCAATCGTATATATGAAATGACATACTGAGAATAATAATTTAATAATTCATATTGGGACTAAACAAAAGGGTGAGTTTTATCTTCAAGAAAGGCGCTGCCCAAACCAAATATAACATGAGTCACAAATGTAATTTTCTAATAGACACATTTTTAAAAAGTAAAAATAAATAGCTGAAATAAATTTAATAAGATATTTCATGTAACCCAATATATCTGAAGTATTATCATATCAACATATCATCCATATAAAATTTTAATGAGTTATTTTGCATTCCTTGTTGGGAATAAGTCTTTGAAGTTCAGTGTGTATTTTATGTATAAACACATCTCCATCCAGACCTGCACATTTCAAGTATTAACAACCGCATGTGCTTAATGGCTTCCATATTAAACAGCACAAATCTAGAACACGGTTTACAATGAGAAGGGTATGTTTGACTGTGGAACTCTGAGATCTGGAAAAAAAGAAACATAACTAGGTAAGTAAGAAAAACTGTTCAATGAGTACAGATTAGAATTTTAAGGGAAAATAGAGAGGTTCTTATTTGAACTAAGTATTGGCTATGTGTATCTCTTTGGGAATCAAAATTGGATTAACTATACTTATCAGAGACAAGCATATCAAAGTTTGCAAAAGAACAAATCAGGAGTTTACAACTCACTTGAACAAAAGCACTTTAACTGTAGAAAATTAAACCGTGTTGATTGCTATCAGAATGTCATGCTACACTTAATTCCTTGAAAAAAGTGGCTCTATTTATCATACTTATGTGGTAAAATGTATAATATGAAAAATTCTCAAATGAAAAACTGCATGTCTGTCATTTGAAAAAAATACACTTATGAGTTTCAGAAATATTAATGATTAATCTTGAGGAACAAAGAAACAACTGAAAAACAAAAGGGAGCTTGCAAACCAAGAGAACAAGAACAACTTCTTACATGGACACAGACATTCATAGCTTCTAAGAATGCTTATCTAAATTTCAGTAGTATTTGGGTAACAACTGTACTGTACCTTCACGACCATAGTAGAGGTGTGTGTGTGTGTGTGTGTGTGTGTGTGTGTGTGTGTGTGAGATCTTCAGCCACTTTTGACCTCTAATATTAGAAGACCGCAGTAAAGAGAAGAAAAATTATTTCTCTAAAGGAAAATAGTGGTTGCTTGGATTGTATTGTTCATAGTACATAACTATAGAAAATAATAAAAAGGAAGCATGAATGGCTAATGAAAAATGAATGCATTTACATTAGAAATAGCAACTAAGCAGTTTTGGGTTATTGGGTATAATATTGCTGATTAAGTAAGTCTGAAAAAATCAATGAACAGGCAGTAAATATAAATGAAAAAAAATGTGACAATAAGAGGAGGAAAAGAGATACACGATATGTGCAATTATTGTTTCATAAGAAAATGGATATTTCTGAAGTATAGAATTTTTGTAGTAAGAAAGAACAAGTATATGCAATACTATTAGACAATGTTTCTCTTTTCTAATGTTGCTCACATAATACTGTTTAATCAAGTTATTTGCTAAGGCTTTATCTATTTACCAAATGAATTAATGGGTTAATGAAAGTAATGGAAGTTAAGTATAATTCAACTCTTAGGAATATGTCAACAGAAATGCATATCTGTGTTTACCACATGCTAAGTATATGAATATTCATCACAGCACTATTTGCGGTTGCCCAAATCTAGAAACAACACCAAATTTCCACCAGCATTGAAAGAATAAATAAATTATGTCACAACTATATGACAATTCTGAAGGAATATTTAGTAATTCAGCAATAAAAATGGGTGAACATGGTTTTACATGAAAACAACATGGGTAAACCTCGAAACATAATGTTGAAATAGATACAAATAATAGCAAATGGTTCATTTTACATACACTTCCAAAAAAGGGGGGCGTGGGGATTACTCTATGTTGTTAGAAGAGACATTAACGTTAATTCATGGGACTAAAAGCTGGAAAAGGGCAGTGAACCCCTTTCGGGAGCTCATTCCATGATCTGTATTCTGGATCCTTCAAGATGATTCACTTTGAAAAACTCATTGATGGCCTGTACACTTACGATTTTTATAATTTTGTTATTATTTTTTTAATTAAAATGGCTATCTTCTTGGACAGGATCCCATCAAAACCCCTTAAGTCCAGCTGATATTCTGTCATCCATATGACAGAATACACAAAGTCTGTCTCAAAAATACTGGGCGTACGATTTTGGGCCCTTCCAGTTAGCTTCTCATATTCATCATTTCCCATGAAGTAAATAGAATGTCAATCCCATTGTTTGAGGTCAATCATTGACCTCAAATATGGTATGCATGTCTAGTTTTCCCAAGATCAATTTCACCCTTATGTGAAGACAGCCCTAAAATTCAAACAAAGGGCAACAGCTCATGCTACCACATGTGCTACCCTATTGCTATAAGTTACTTAAGAGATTTTTGATTGTGGTAAAATACATATATATCATCTTAATCATTTTTCATTCACCGTATTCATTTTTAGGTGGGTAATTCAGAAGTGTTACGTATATCCACATTGTTGTGAAGTAGAGCTGCAGAACTTTTTCATCTTGCAAATCCGAAACTCTATACACATTAAACCCTTTTCCCTCTTACCTCAGCCCCTGGGAACCATCACTTTACTTTATATATCCATGAATTTGACTACTTTAGATACCTCATAAGTGGAATCACTCACCAATTGCTTTTTTTGTGGTTGACTTATTTCACTTAGCATAGCATCCACAAGGTTCCTCCATGTTGTAACATGTGACAGGATTTCCTTCCTTCTTAAGGGTTAATGTTATTCCATTGTATGGGTATATTCCATTCTGTTTATTCATAAAAAATAGAACTACCATATGATCTAAACATCCCATTTCTAGATATATATCTAAAATAATTGAAAACAGGATCTCAAATAGGTACCTGCACACCAATATTTATAACAATGCTATCATAATAGCCAAAGATGGAAGCTACCCAAATATCCATCTATGGATAAATAGATAAAAACTTAAGGGATCTTTTAAATGTGTTTACAATAGCCTTTTTTTATATCTACATGGAAGCAGAATAAAATAATATTTTTAGTCTATCAAATATGTAAAAGTTCTTACTAGATGGAAAATTGTTTTGTTTTGTTTTGTTTTGTTTTGTTTTCTTTCATTTAGGTCTGTCATTTGAACATCTGTGTCTGGTATTCCTGAAACACGTGAACACATCACACTGAAAGAGAGCAGCATGAAGTTTGTATAAACATATTCACTTACACAGTAAACAAGTAGATTGTATCAATACCCTGGATTGTTTAAAACTTAAGGACATTTAATCAGACTCTGGTTATCAGATTCAACAGTACTTACAGCATTCAAATATTCTATTCTACTCCACCTCTGAAACTGAGACACATGACCCTTTCTAAGTTTCAGTCCTACATCACTGTCAGTTTAAATTTTAAAAAAATAATAATAAAGTAAGGAACCTCCAGGGCATTCTTTATCTCTGCTTTTTCTGTATTCCTCCATGGGCCAAATCCAGGGAAAGCTCCATTAAATTCCCATCTATGCAGTGGATACATATTACAACTTTTGAAAAATATTAGATTTACTTGACAGGTTCTTAAAGCTCTGCTCAGCAGGAACTTGAACAATTCTCTCATATCCTCATACCTACTCCCCACAGCCTTGAAGCAAAATTTTAGTATTGTCTGTTCGTTTCTCTAAAATGGAGACAATTGCTTTCCAACCACAATCAAATTTAAGTTATTATCCAAATGTTTTTCATTAAAAACGGGTCTGCTTTGGCTCAGTTTATTTCCATTTCAGGACTTGTGAATGTGAACTTACTGCATGCACTGTGAAAGAAAAAATTGATCATGTAGAGAAAAGAAAGAAGCTATAAATTTTTTCATGTGAATTTGTCAGACAAAGATTGCATATTTAGATGGATATAGACAGAATAGGTGAATTAACATAAATTTTAACAACTAGAAACTTAAGTTAGGCACAAATAAAATTCAACAATAAGGCCAGGGACTGTTTTCTTTTTTAAGAAAAATAAAATTTAGATATGGTTCTATTGACTGGTGAAATAATTGGAACCAACAGCTAAAAATTAAACTCACTTGTTCATGAAAACAAAGACATTTTAAGCTTTCTTTGTTTGCTTTATTGGGAGATACCCATTTGCAACACATCCTTTCTGGCATCACTCTTGTTCACCCCCTCTCCCTCCCACACACACATACACACATACACATAAACATGCTTACTACACACAAAGTGACTATTATTAGATTGAGCAGCATTAACTTAAAGGGGGAATCCACTAGTGAAGTTAACTAGTGTATTCTATGTGAGTAGTCAGGGAGTCTTGATGAAGTCTATTTCATGATGGTAATTTTTATGTGGTTTTCACTTAATTTTTTCCTTTATTTTTAGAGCTCAAGTTTTATGTATTTTAATTCTGAACATTTTTTTCCTCATCAGAGATAGTCATTTTATTTTTTTGCCAACATAGAGTTAAACACCATGAGATATTTTCCATTACCTTATCTTTTAGAAAAGTGTCATCTTGTCAGACCTCTTAATGCCAGTATTTCCTGTTTAAAAAAAACAAAAATGAAAACAAAAAAATGCTTCCCCTGAAATTTAAAGTTATTGTTTTTTTTTCCTTTGAAAATGTGTCAATATTTTTTCCCATAAGAGTATGAGGCATCTCTATCCATCTATGTTAAGTAACTCTTGATCTACCCTGATAATAATACGTCACATAATGATAAAACTGAGTCACATTTTTTTCTTGGTATTTCCTCTATGTAAGGGACCCCTCAACATCATGTTACTCTTTTGCAACTCTAGATGTTCTTCAAGTTCTCAAATGTACTTTCTTCTAGAAGTCCTTTCTGATACCCTTGTCCAGGTGCTACTCATTGACAGTATGATTTGATTGCACTTTAATACCTTTTGCTAAAGTCTGGCTATCACTAAGTAATTTTCAACCATCCTTCCTGACAGATGGTTTCCTGAAGTTATGCAATCTTTTATTCAATACTAATTAGCACACCTAAAAAATGCATCATATATAGAGATATGCATGTATGTACATGCACCTAATTAGCCAACATGACATTTTATTATCTTACATTTTAGCATAATCCTTTTGAGTTAATTAGAATAATTGTTTTCCTCATATCAGGACATGCTAGAATTCTAGTTAACTATGCACAGAGTTGCTTAGTGGGGACCATCAAAGAGAAAAGTATTACTATAGAAATGTTTTCTTCAGGCTATAAATAAGGATGAATAAAACCAATCTACCTCATAGATTTTTATCCAAGAACACTATGTAGGGTTGTCTTACCCTCTTGATTGCCCTAGAAAAACATTGCCAGATCCTTGTTCTCTAAAAGCTTCATCTTTGTAGGAAATTGTGTTTTCTATCAATGGCTACACTGTATTTCTCATTTCACATATTCTTCTGAAATGTAAACTTGCCACTCCTACATCAAAAGGTAGAGTCTATTTTCCCAACCCTCAGTACTCAGCAGGCCTTATGATTTCTTTGCCAAACAGAATATCTTGCTGTGAGGCTGTGAGAGTTCTAAGCATAGCTCCTACCTGACCTTGGACTTTTCACTTTGTGCTTTGGGGAAGCCGGCCATCATATACAAAGTTTAACTTTCCTTAACATAGCATTCTGAGAAGACTTCAGATATGAGGAAATTGAGAAGGATAACCTATCTGAAGAGAGAGACAGGCAAAGAAGCACGGTGGTACTCAGCATGATAATGAAGCCACTTCATCAAAGAATTTACCAGCACCAGCAGTCCCAGCTGCCACATAGACCAGGATCTATGATAGATCACATAAACCATCCAGCTCTACCCTCCCTCAAATCCTGATTTCCATTGGTATTCACTAATAGATAAACAAAACGTCCTTTTAAAGATAATATGTAACATGTTTTAAAGTAAAAATAATGCTTATTATAGAAATACTTTAAAATTTAAAAAGTGGGCTGGAAAGAAAAAAATTCAAAAATTGCAAAACACAGTTTTAAGTGTTTCATAGGCTTAACTAGGACAGACCTGACTGGATGCCTGTCATAGTTTCCTGTTATTACTGTAACAAATTATCATAAACTTAGTGGCTTCAAACAACAGTTTTATTCTCCTGTAGTTCTGGACACCAAAGGTCTGAAATTGGTTACATTGGGCCACCAAAGGTCTGAAATTGGTTACATTGGGCCAAAATCAATGTGTCCGCAGGGCCATGCTCTCTCTGAAGACTCCAGGGGAGAACCCTTTCCTTGTTCTTTCTAGCATCTAAAATTACTTTTTTTTTTGCATTCCTTGTCTTGTGGCTTCTTTTTGCATCTCTAGTCAAAACTGTAGCACATTGATTCAGTTACCCTGCTGCCTTCTTCTTCTGCATGAACGTTCCCTTAGCTTCCTTGTTACAAGTACACTTATTACTGGGTTGTTGGAAAAGTCATGACGCATTTTTGCAACAAAAAACTCTTCTTCTGCATGAACTCTCCCTTAGCTTCCTTGTTACAAGTACTCTTATTACTGGGTTGTTGGAAAAGTCATGACACATTTTTGCAACGAAAAACATAGAAAAAAATACGTCATGACTTTTCCGACAACCCAATATATTGAAGGCTCTTCTGATAATTCAAGATAAAGCCCCCTACTTTAAGATCCTTAATTTAATCACACCCACAATGACATATCCTAAACCAATTTGGCTTGTGAGGGCAGACACTGCTCTATTTGGAGGAAAGTTCACCAATACAAACAATGGACAATGACATTCCTATATTCACCATTTGTTGGAATATCAGTATTTTTCCTTTTAAATTTGGAATACTTACAATTTCAATTCCATTTCTAATATGCCATGCAAATATTTTCTATAGTTGTGACACAAGCGTGATATCTAATGCAATTTCAGGAGAAATTTCTTCATGCCTTCTTCAAAACGTTGCCCATGAGGCAATCAATGTATCCTATGTCTTCCAGCCCTTTCTCTCCAGGTTGGAGAGACTCATTTCATATTGGAGATGGGACAGAGAGGAGAGTCAAAGCAAACAGCCAAAATAATTCTGCCTCTTACATTTATATATATATATATATATATATATATATATATATATATATATATATATATTAATTTCTCACAAATTAAACAGGGATATTGGCGTTTAAAAGCCAAAGCTATACCACCTTTGTTCTCTAGTGTCATTGTGACAAATTTACTCTAAGACACATGACAGTGTCCTAACTTGATGCCTCAACAGAAAACCATTATGTGGAAAAAGAAATCACTTAATACACTTAATATCTACCATTATACACACATACATACACAGAGAGAGACATAAACATGTTCTATAAATATCTTAAGTTTCATTTATGTCTCTTTCCATTAAACAGTGGTTGAAATTTCAGCATGGGTCAACATCACCGAGGGTGCTTGTTAGATTTAGAACACAGATGATTGGGCTCCACCCCCAGAGGCAGGTCTGGAGAGGGACCAAAAGTTTTCATTTACAACAAGTTCCTAGGTCATGCTAGTCCTGAAAATCCAGGGACCTCTACCTTAGAATACAACTGACAATATGAAATCTAGTTCTCAGTTTGTAGTTGGT
This sequence comes from Hipposideros armiger, assembly GCF_001890085.2. Lineage (NCBI taxonomy): Eukaryota > Metazoa > Chordata > Mammalia > Chiroptera > Hipposideridae > Hipposideros > Hipposideros armiger. The sequence goes on along the minus strand of NW_017732744.1, from coordinate 117,614 downwards.
GACCAAATAGCTACTTTTATTATTCTGAAATAAGATGAATTTCACATATAATACAGCCAGCCAAAAAAATGTCTTATAGTAGCTTTAATTTCCTTTTATTCAAAAATCTGTCATGCAGAAAAGATATTTTTATGTTGTCAGAATGAACCTGAGGTTTGTAGCAAATCTCAGTTTCCTTCTACACATTACTGTTTCCTTACTCTAAAGCCTCGCTTGGAATTAGAGTAAGCCTCCAAGTGGACTGAAGTCCCAGTGGCTTCACTTTTCCCACAAAAATCCTTCAGTAAAGAAAATCTTTGATCAACCTGAAAGGATATCATTATTTCTCTAAAAGATGGAAGGGATAAAAATAAAATGCATTACAGGAAAATAACCAGCAGATAACCCCAACTCCTCGTCACCACCCCCGAACACACCTCTCTCTCTCTCTCTCTC
>NW_017732744.1:112465-115809 GCF_001890085.2 Hipposideros armiger | reverse complement strand
AAAATATGTGTTTTCCATGGTTAAGAGCTCGCTCAAGAGTTTGAGCTCTGAGCAACAGCGGTTTGATGCCCGGCCCAAGATGAGCTGCCACTAAGCTGCCAATAGGTAGCAGGATGGCTTAGTTAAAAAAATATATATATGCGTTTTCTGATGGTGTTAGGCGACCCCTCAACCTGTGGGGCGCGACCCCCCAAAAGGGTCGCGCCCCACAGGTTGAGAACCGCTGAATTAGAGCTTTCTGGCTGGTTAGATGCCTCAGAGGAACCCCCAGGGGGAGCTAGTGGGAGCTTCTGACTCTGCTATTTGGTGGAACTGGAGCCACTGGGTCAGCAGGAGAGTGGGGAAGAGGGGCTGGACCCCACCGGGCTCTGTGCATCTGCCTCTCACCTCGTGCAGTCATGAAACTTTCTGAAAGCAGTAGTTCCTGCTTCACCTCCGACTTAGAAAACGCATAGTAATAGCTCTTTCTTCAACTCTAACCTAAGAACAGGTTAGACACAGTGCAAAATCACCACATAAAGCGTTACTGTTTTCCTGCTTTCTTATTGAAATCATGTAAATGTGTTCCAGGGTATACACATGCTTTGCAATGGCTCCATTTTTATTTTGATTACCTAATAAATATAAAATTTGTGTATAGGTGAATGACATATATTAGTATATGAATATATTTTACGTATATACTAACATATCAATAAGCATCTAAATATTTAGAGATATTTTATGTTTCATGCATGCATATGTGCAACACACAAACAAACACTGGTTTCATACGGGTCATTCCTTGCCTTTTCTCTTTATGAGGAAATTCAACTAACTATCGTTGATCTCACATGTGATGAGGTTCTTTCTATCTTTTGCATGCTGATGTTAAAAACCAAGTCTTAAGTATAAAAAATGGTGGTAGTGGTAAAACATGTGTTTCCAGTGATTTTTAGACGCATTAGTAAGTGATAACTATCTACTTCCTGAAACCTTGAGATTTCCTTTACTCTTTACAATTTTCTAACATGACACAAAGCGTTAATTATCTTGGTGATTTCAGCTAAAGACGCTTATAAATGAGCTAGTATTAAGTTTTGTAGGCTCATAAGACAAAGTGATCTTAATTAGACCAAATACAAGGTTTTCTCTCATTGAGAAAGTTACAGCAAAATAAGGTGCTTGAAAAGAGCATGCACAAATATAAGGAATGTATAAGGCTACTAGTTTCAGCAAGATTTTTTCAACATAAATACTCATCTCCTTGTCACAGAGGAACTGTACAATTATGACATAGTCAGTCAATGCATCTTTGAAAATGGTATACTTGTGAAAAACATTGATCATGGTGACATTTGTGAATTCTCGTGCCAAAATCAATGTTGATTTTTTGTTGTTACCATACTCTGATTTTGCAGATCAGGTTTCACAGTTATTACATGTAGTGACTCAATAAGTATGGTCTTGAAAATATATCATTGGTCATTATTTTAAAGTTGAGATTCTGCAAATACGTGTTGTACATAGATTAAGAAGGCTATAAACTCTTTATCAACAGAAAGTATGATAAATTGTGTTATTTATAGCAAGTGATCGTTCTTTAAAAGAATACCTGAAACTGAGTTCTTACTAAATAGAACTTAGGCTGGAGAAAAGCCCTATTATTTCATCTAATGAGAAAAGATTAGCCTTAAACTTTACTGATATTACCAAAAAAAATAAGTTATAAAATCGCGGAATCAATAATCATTGGGCAGCATTTTCACGCAAGTATTTTACTTCAGGTTTATATCACTATAAAAAACATATTCCTTCTTTCTTTTCTTTAGTAACCTATGGATTTTATAGCAATGGCTTGAAGACAAATATAATTTAGCATTATAAGAAAATATTTGGGAAAAGGAGAAAGAGAGAGAGAGAGAGAGAGAGAGAAATAGGCAGAGCAAATGAAAGCCAGAATGAGAGACAGACAGAAAGAGCTACCTAAAAGAATTTCTGTCTCATTGCTTATTCTAAAGACCAGTACTGTTTTTAGCTATTGGAATCTAAAGTCCTAACTGGCCCATCAACTTCATATTCTATTTGTCGCTTCTCACAATCACAATACCAAAAGAAATCTTTGTCCTGATTCATCTTCAAAACACTGTATTCCCTACATTTTCTTACCTAGGGCTTGAAACTAAAGTAGCCAGATAGAAGTTATCTCTATGGAAACCAGACAGAAACACTGAATACATTAAAGATACCAAATCTTATTTCCCTTTAGAATCTACATTAAATCTACTGTTCTCTGAAACACAGCTTAGAAAAAGNCACACACACACACACACACACACTTGGTTTGAAGGTTATTATGGCTACATTAGAGGTTCAGCTTGGAAGCTTCTCTAGCCGACACAATGTAGAGAAGTAATTCTTTATGAATATTGATTAAAGCTTACATTTTCGTAATTATTTTTATAGAAGTGAGAATTTCATTTATTATCAATTCAAACAGGCAGAAAATATCCCATTCATTGACATTCTTGTGGTGACATCACAGGGACCATCTAAGAAATTATGTTAACACAGAATAAGATGATATTCCCTTTAAGAAATAATAATCCTTACAGAAAAGAGGCAAAGCAGTCTACTTACTTTTACCATTCTTAATTTTTAAAACATGCTTTTTATCATGCTTTTCTAGAATTTTATTCAAGCACACATAGGAGCTCTATTGCTTTTGTCCTACAAAACCAATTACTTATAGCTTTACCAACACACTTTTCCTGAAGTGAGTTTTCTCCATTAACCGTGCTGTAGGCATCCAATATCATAGCAATTAGAGACACCATTCAATGCATACTAATTGGTGATAAAAATCAATGACACTTGGCATTGCCTTGATCATGTAAAGGCCACGGTTTCCCTTATCACATTATTACGGTCATTATTTGGTAATTCTTGCTGTGAATTCCGATTGATTTTTAAAATCTAGAGCATAGGATAATTTATGTGGTTTTTCTAATACTGCTTGGCATTAAAGCAATGAGTCTCCTGATCTGCCCCCTAGAGCTTCCTTCAGATTTTAGGTTTCAAGAGCAGACTCTGCCATCTACGTGGTAAGCAACAGAAAAGATTTCATTACAGAGCTACTGGATGTCAGTTCCAAGCTTTATTGCCTGGTATTTTTATGCATCGAGGAAGTAGAACCATCTTGAAGGTTGAGTTATTGCAAGAGGCAGCTTATACAAACTTCAAGTTAGGGATTGCAAGAAGGACGTCATGCACACTTGTGGGATGAGATGGGAAGATCAGGTCAGAGAAAATCACTAAGCAGCCCTTTTGAAGCGCTGGGATCTGGAGACCAATTAGAGCAGTGG
>NW_017732744.1:107604-108545 GCF_001890085.2 Hipposideros armiger | reverse complement strand
CACACACACACACACACACACACACACACACGCAGCCTCAGAATTCCAGGTACTAATGATAACAACATATATTGAGGGCACAAAGTATATTAAACAATCCTATAGGTACTTATTTACCTGAATTAATTTCCTCTTCACAATAATCATATGAATCAGCTATTATTATCCTTATCTTCAAATGAGCAAATCAAGGCACAAAATAATTAAGTAAGTCACCCAATGTCATCTTGCAATTAAGTGGGTTTCCAAGTATCATAAATCAAGCAATCTGGCTCCCAAAACAGATTAAATGAATGCTAATCAAATTCTGCATGTTTATTTTTAATTTAGGCACATATGGAATTTTATAGTATAATCAGTGAATCTACTTGTATAAATTCATATTCACAACAGAGATAAAGATATAGCTATACATAAACATATGCATAGAGATATAAAAATAGAGAAAGGGATAGATAGGCATAGTCAAATCTTTGAGTTTCACTTTAGATTTTTGAGATAACAAGGATAATTCATTAGTTATTTTTTACATACACACAAAATAAAACCAGTTACAAAGACATCAAAGCACTTTCGTTGATGACAAAACCATAAAACTAACATGGAGAATTTTATTCTTCAGCTGTATCCCATGTGCACACATATATTTTTGCTTTATAATGAAATAATGTACTAAATAATAATAACTGCTTATCTTTGCACTTTTCATATGTTTATGGTTATACTTTAATATGATTTTTTTAATCACAAATTTAATTTCAATTGGAAATGTAGGACTCACTGATCATTTATGAGAACAAGTATAGAACTTAAGTGGTAAAAATGGACATCTCTTCTGATACCATGTGTGTAATTTTTACAACAACAAAATTACTTAACAATCAGTAACAGACAATAATAAAAAATGCAATGGCTCCATTTTTATTTTGATTACCTAATAA
>NW_017732744.1:105333-106645 GCF_001890085.2 Hipposideros armiger | reverse complement strand
GACGGGTTAGCAACTGGGTATGCCCACTAGATGGGAACAGAAAAGCAGGTCAGCATGTATCATTGGTTAAAAAGTACTGTCCCTCAAAGACAGGGTCGTTAAGACATGTTATGACCAGGGAAAAATAATGGTGCTTGTTAACTTTTCCCCCAGTTTTAATTTTGTCTGTCCTCTAACCTCATTAATACTGTGACTGCTTTTCATTCTATTTTGTTTTGCTTTTGCTTTTTTCAGTTCAAGCTGATTTTCTACCTTTCAACTCAAGACAGAGATTTACTCTTTCAAAAAGCAATTAACAATAATTTAATTTAGCTCTAAGATTATGTATTAGCACAGGCAAACTTGTCTTTTTTTATAGGAGGCTATGAAAAGAGAGTCCTTAAACAGGTGAAATTGCTAAATCAGTAGAAACCTATATTGGCATGGAACCATTAACAGTAGAGCTTTATCAGGCATTGGAAGAAAAAACAGGACGGTTCGTAAGTTAGCCAAAGTAATTGATCTAAATCTAGAAAACTTTTCAGAGGTGCATAGGGTATGAGGGGTGATTAAATTGACCAGGAAAACAGAAAAGGAGAAATGAATAAAAAGATAGTTTATTTTCTAATAAGAAGAGTAAGTGATTTTTAATGGGTGATGACTATTTGATAAGTGACTAAAACTCTTTATAAAAAACACTCAGCACAAGTACTTAAAGAGAAGTGAGAGGATCAGTAAAAGACAAGTTTGATAAGAAAAGGGAAGGGAAGGAAAGGAGGGAGGGAGGGAGGAAGAAAGAGAGAGGGAGGAGGATAAGGAGAAAGAGAAGGAGAAGGAAGGCAAGTAGTAAGAAAGAAAAAAAAGGAAAGAAGGAAGAGAAAAAAGAAAAGGGCCATGAAAGTGACTCAAGATGGACAAATACTAAAAATAATGTGAGGAAAAAATCATGAATTGTTAATCTGCATTTTCAAAGGAAATGCAGACTAGATGTGAATTGATTATTTCCTAAGGTCTCATTTAGATTATTGAAGATTTGAATAATTAAAAATAGATTTTTCTTCTGCCATACAATATAAAAATATAATACTTTGTTTCAGAATGAGAAAGCGTAATGGATAATTAAACAGTAGGCAAATGTGGCTTTTAGTGTGTTTTAAACTAATCTTTCCAAGTTTAACATATTTATAAAAGTGAATTTTATGATCAAAAAATAAAGCAAAACCAATCTTACAAACAAGTAATGAAATGTTTTTTAATCAAGATAATTAAAGACATTACAGTGGGATCATGAATTGTTAAATCTGAAAGAAACCCTGTCATCTATTATAAGTTT
>NW_017732744.1:99885-101788 GCF_001890085.2 Hipposideros armiger | reverse complement strand
GAGTGTTGATTCAACAAAAACAGTTGAATATCAATAAGAACAATGAGGTTTGTGGTATTTAGTTTCCTTTATTCCCATCGATGATCCTCAAACCCTACTTTCCAGCTTCTCAAACACAGTAGCTGGAAAAATCAGCACCCTAGAAATAACTTGAGGATGCAGGTTTGAGGCTACCCAAACCTTATCCCCAGACTATTGTCACTATTTGACCTGTCTGGCAGCTCGCTCCCTGGAGATCCTCACTTGCTCACCATCAGGACTTGTTTTGTTTTTTTGTTTTGTTTCTGTTTTGACCTGACACAGAGCTCTTGTAATAAAAATGTTTACTCCATTTTTTATGCTTGACTGCTGACAGCTTTTACTTCTCACCTCTACCTCTTCCCCTCCTGCCCCATGTCTTCGAATGCTGAGAAGGAAGCCCAGGTGCTCCCTCTTTTGGCGCTGGTGAGAATTGAAACCACGAGAGGCCCTGTCAATGTGCATGTGGGCACCCTCGCCCTGGCCCAATCCCATCACAACAAGCCAGTCTACTTTTATGTTTTTATCAAGCCATTTTCAGACTAATGTGAGAGGCCTACACTGATACCCTCATAAAGCCTTATTATAATAAACCTTTCAATTCCTTTTTGGAGTGTGCTTATGGCATCTTAGGTTTTAACATTTAAAACAATATTGGGATGGGAGGGGTGCATCCTGTTTCTGCAGGATGATCTAAGCCATTGATGCTGTGAGCAGGATGTCTAGGTGATGAGTGCCACCATGCCTTCTTCCTCAGGCTTGTTCACTGGCTCTGCTGTCGGCTAGCCAGCATGCACTCTGAGNTGCCTAGGCTATGATCTGTCAAAAACAATCCCCAAAAAAATATTATAAAAAAAAAATCAAAAGCTAAGACAACAGTCTTTTCCCTTAGCCTGACTCTGTGTGATTACAGAAGTGTCTAGCATGGGACTTACAGACTGGGCAGTTTGGGAGGGCCAAGGGATGATCCCATCCTAGGCATGATTTATGGTTTCCTTCCATGCAGCACAAGTGCCACTAACAACACTATGGGCCTCTCTCTTTCTTTTTGCTTACTCCTGTCCACAAAAGAAAGGAGTGAATACTCACTGCTCAGTTTAGAAAGAAGAAACTGGGCATGTCCAAGTCAGTTTCTTTCTCTTCCTGATGGGATATTAGCTTCTCTCAATTGGCCTTAAAGAGTCCCTACCCCTGAGAGTGGCAGATGCGTAGGAGCAAGCCAAATTGGAGTGGGTAGGGTGGCTGTGGTGGCCAAGATATGCCTGTGACTGGGGATAATTTATATTATATTGGGTTTGGATATTAGAAAACTTTCATGCCCTCAGGTATAATCTGTATTCTACAATATCATCTCTATCAATAATGACAATTCATTTTGGCCTCCGTCTCCTAACTGCTATTGTCTCACTTTACCCTTGATTCATGACTTGGGTAGAGAAAAAGAGTCCAATTAATTGGTTTACCTTCAAACCTCAAGAGCTGGTATATAACTATCTTTACACTTGAGGATTTTGTCAGATTATTATGAGACTGTTGGGGGTAGGCATTTCCCTGACTGGTTTATTTTGGGTGTGAGTTTAGGGAGAATTGATAGAGGGGTAAGAAAGTGAATTAGAGAGGGAATGGGAGAGAATGCCAGACATGTTAGGATGCAAGTTACCAGGGTGGGCAGGGGACTCAGTCTGACTTGGGACTGCTGGGGACTGTGTGGGGACTGCCTGGGAGGTGTGCATCTGAGAGGACAGGCAGATGGTTGATTTATTCACCAACCACCTTTTCTTGTTGTTAAGAACTTGCTCCAAGGGACTTCACCTCCCAGCAACTCTGTCCTTTTTGTACGTGGACTTTGCTGTTATGGCCAGAAAAGCCACAGGCTTCTCTTTCA
>NW_017732744.1:44696-91880 GCF_001890085.2 Hipposideros armiger | reverse complement strand
TTCACTGCCTTGAAAGTACACACAAGATCTTAATAGCATCCGACTTCATCCAACATTGTACTGACAACATCCTCATCCAGGGAGACTCATTTGGCACAATCATCCAGGACATACAATACAAAGGAAATTACCAAAAAGGGGGGACGGTGATTGCCCACATAGTTCAAGGGCTTGCCACCTCAGTTAAACTTCTGAAAATCATTTAGTAAACCAAGAGCTGCTTCATCCCTGATACTGTCAAGAAATAGCTATCGATCTTCTCAGCACCCTTAATATTATAATAATGACAGTTTCTTTTAGGGTTTTCTGGGTCTCTAAATGCAAAATAGATTCGTCATTTAAAAATTTTACTTAACTCAGTGGGTCCCTTCTAACAAGTTTCTAGAATCTGTCCAAACAGCAATACAACAGGCACTTCCATTAGTATTCCCCAGATACTCCTCATTGTAGAAGGTTTAGCAACCTCCTCTCATGTTTTTTGGAGTGTGTAGATCACCATGATGGTGACTTGTTGTCCATAGGCTTGTGTTGCAAGAAAGTGTCCCCATTGCCCCCATGCTACATGCCATTAGAGCAGCAATAGTTTACCACAAACTGAGCTCTCTTGGAAAAAGAATTTCTCACAGGCCCTGAACCTATGACCTCCCATACACAAAGGCTCACTACACCTTGGCTTGTGGAAGCAGCACCTCACAAGCTCAGCATAGCCATTGAATCTTTGCTAGAAAATGGATCCAAACCTGGACGTTCCATTATAGCATATCCCATATGCAGGAGATGGTAACCTCCCATGTTCTCAGGCCATTTCTGATGACACAGTGCTGGAGAACATCATCCCAGAAAAAGAACAGAACCCAAGGGTCAACACAGTTGGCCAACCTTCAGGCAGTCATTGTAGCACTGGATGCACTGGCGAACAATTAGGCAATTTGCATTTTTACAGAATTTTATGTCATTAAAAATAACTTTGCCTGGTCTAGCCAATGGCACAATTCCTTATTCAAGGAATTTTTTCTTTCTCTTAAATATTCTATTCACCTTTAAAACACATATAATTATGGCAGTAATTATAGAAGGTATAACTGAACCAATTTTTAACAATTATTTTAAAATAGCAACGCTATGGGTATGATTATTATTTGTACACCTATTTCTTTTTTTTTTAATTAAAGTTTACTGGGATGACAGTTGTTAATAAAGTTATGTAGGTTTCAGGTGTACAATTCTGTAATACATTATCTATATATCGCATTGTGTGTTCTCCACCCAGAGTCAGTTCTCCTTCCATCACCATATATTTGATACCTTTTACCCTCACCTACCACCCCCCTCCCTATCTTGACTCACAGATTCCCAAAATATAAATCAAGATCACACATGTCTCTATGTGACTTCACCCACATATCCCCTTCAGACTTTTAGATATTGGATATAATGTTAGAGAAACAATTTATTGCAATATCTAATCTACCCTTCTTTACCTGATTATAGAATAATACATGTTTTCCTTGTAAAGGAAGAGAGTATTTCTTCCTCCAGAGTTATCTGGGATTCCTATCAGTCTAGATATAGAACTACATCATTCCAAATTTAATAGTTGAAGATTACCAAATCACTTGAGTGATCCATCACAGGGCAATAGGTCTGCACTTTGGAGCTATTTAGCTTTCGGCTCATCTTTATCTTAGTGTATAGTCTTTTGGGTTAAAAACTTAATGATGGTATATCATCTTCCTTTGCTGTGCCCTCATCTTGGACATGAGTCTCCATGGCCCAAGGAGTACATCAAAAATTACACTAATTTTTTTTTTTTACTCTTTCTTCTCAGATCAGAATATAACTCTCCTTTTAGTAGAATCAGCTTTGAGTACTAGAATTTTTTCTAGTATTTGTGCTATATATTACACCAGCAATAAGATGCCTTGTTTACTTTGTCAAACCGAAACTGCTAGTTATTCTCCATGAAAAGGTTGAATTGAATTACACCATACTCCATGAACTAATGCAAAAGCTTTGCCAATGTAATGCCCTGTGCACAGAATCTTAAATAGTCTTATTCAGGTGTTAGATGTTGGGTTATTCTTTGTCACAAAATGACAACACCGTTGATGTAATTGTAATAACTGTACCACATAGTTTCCATCTTTCATGTATGAATACCCCACTAAATCACTCATATTGTTAATCCTAAAATAACTGTAAATTTAAATGTATTACACTTCTCTATGCTTCATGAAGGTCTCTATTCTCAATGAATGAACACAGTTTATATTTTAGAGATGAAACATGGTAGAGAAATACTGTATTGGCAGTTGCTAGACTTCCTATCTTTAATCTATGTCTTACAAAATTCCTTCATGAAAAAATATGTAATTCAACAACTGGTGAATGTATTTAAATTCTTAAGACTGTATATTATGTATACATTAACATTACATATATACATTATATATGTGTGTGCATATATAAATATGTAAATATATAAATATACATGCATGTCACTTTTGCTAGGTAACTAGAAAACTTCAGAATCACCTAACATAAAAATTCTGTGGTTTATTTACATATACATTGATTCGTAGGCTTCATCCTCAAAATGAATCAAACAGCAGAATATACACCCTATATAAATAAGGAGCTTTAATGCTTCTCTGCACATTTTCTAGTTTCTATTTACCTTTTCAATCAAGTAAAATTCTATAAAAGAAAAATCATATTCTTTTATATTACAACTTGATTAAGCTTCTTATTTACAACATGATTACATAAATCCACAGGATATTTTATGTAGGTCATCTAAATTCCATTAAGCTAATTAAATTAATTAACAAGGGTTAGCTGGATATTTATGAAGTATTATGAAGAGCTCCATTGTTATTACCTATTTTAAGATAATTGTTAAGAACTAGACATTTACCCCTTGTTCAATTAACAGATTCATTTGGAAACCATAATTAATATAATAATTACCCACTCAGTTATATTCTGTAATTACTCTACATGACAAAGCTACTAACATTAGGAAAACCACCAATAAGAACTAACTAAATCAAAGCCCTCTCATTGTGGAGAGATAATTTTTAAAAATTTTTAAGTAGTGTATTCAGAAATACATTTATTAAGTTTTTATCACTTGAGTAACATTACATTTTTGAATTTAAGAGTACCATTTCAATTTTTTAATTTGAAAATTATTAAACATACTCTCCCCTGTGATGGAAAACAAATTTTAATATTTTAATTCCCCTAGCTTTAAGAATGTAGTTGCTAATAAGCCTGTCATTCCTTGTGATTCATTAATCTCTCTCAAAAATTGAAAAAAACTCAGTGTACCCTTGTATTGTTATTCAAGAAATGCTATACATTGGATGCTAACATTGAAAGATTAGAGAATGGCTCTCAAATATTTTTGGTGCTTACAACATATCTTAAGTGATCAGTGGTAAAATATACTTTCTGGAATCAAATACTTTAAGGGGGTAATTCCTTGCCATTTACCAGGGACTAAATTTTTGGATCAACCCCCAAAATCCCTATGGCATAGCCCTGACCCCCAGTGTGATGGTCTACAGAGGTGGGGTCTTTAGGAGGTGATTAAGTATAGATGAAGTCATGAGCATGGAGACCCACACCCCTTATGGGATTAGTGCCCTATAAGAAGATGAAAACACCTGAGCTCTCTCTCTCTCCACGTGGGGATACATCAAGACAGTAGTCACCTCACCAAGGATCTGACCATGCTGGCACCCTGATCTGGGACTTGCAGCCTCCAGAGCTGTGAGAAATAAATGTTTGTTGTTTGAGCCACCCAGTCTATGGAAATCTGCTATAGCAGCCACAACTGACTAATACAACACTCATTTATAAACATTCCATTCAAGGTTAATTTGCAAACTTTGTTCCTGATTGCCTGATCCCCTAATTCTTGATTATCTGGAATCTAGTTTTCATGTATGAACACCTCAAGTACCCCAAAGAATGGTTAAACAGAGGGACTGTTTGAAAATACAAATTCCATTTCCTAAGATTTTAGCCCTATGCCAGTGATAGGATAACAGATTTGACAACAATATTCTGTCATGGTTGTCTTTGCAAATGTTGAAATAGAAACAAATTATAACAATAAATAAACTTTAAAAATAAACAGAAATAAAAAAGGAAGAATTGATTATACTGATTTATATTGATTGGCTGTTTAAATAATGTCTCTAAAAAATTAGAGGGTTTTCTTTTGGAGGGGTAGCTATTGACTTATACAGCAAAAGTATAACTATATGGAGCTTTCATTCAAGATCTTGGCCTTTTCAGTAATATCTTCTGTTAATCAGATTAACAATTTCACCTTGATGCCTGAAAGATTAACTCTTTTTTCCGATAATACTTTCATACTAATGGTAAGCTAAATAGCAACCCCCCCAAAAAAAAATAATAATCTAGGTCCTAACTCTGGAATCTGTGATTCTTATATGAAAAAGCAGTCTTTATGTATGTGATTAAGTTAAGAACACTGAGATGAAGGTGTAATCCTCAGGCAGGTCTAAATATCTTCACAAGTATTTTTATAAAAAGGAGACAGAGGGAGATTGGATTACAAATAGTGGAGAAGGAGACCTCTAGACAGGAGCAGAGGGAAGTAGTCAGAGAGAAGATGCTCTGCAGCTGAATCTGAAGATGGAGGAAGGGGCTGTGAGCCGAGAAACGCAGCCCCGCATGCTGGAAAACACAAGAAATAGATTTTCCCCTACAGCCTCGGAGGGAGCACAGCCAACTGCTTGATTTCAGTCGCATATGTCTCATTCCAGAAATCTGGCTGCCAGGACTGTAAGAGAGTCAAGTTCTGTTGTTTTAAGCTTCCTAGTTTGTGGTAATTTGTTACAGCAGCCATAGGAGACTAATGCAATATTGATGGGAAATTTGTCATTTTTCACTAGTTGGAGTATTTTAAGCTTCTAGAGCTAGCTACAAGTTCTCCCACCATTCAAGTAGAAAACCTGGAGGCAATACAATATGCTCTTTCTTTGTCCTTAAGATATCCTCATCGACATACAAATTTGTTTCAGTGGCCAAATGGAATCAACAAATATTTCACAATTCGCTTCTATAAGGGGTAAATTAAACGTATTTATATGTATTTTCCTGAGTCTGTCGATCAAAGACGCTTAAATCCACGTCTATCATGAGTTTGTTTTGGAAAAACTTTTTAGCAGGATGTGTTGGAAATCCTCAGAACCTGAAATAATGTTTATTGAAGCAAAAAGTGGCTACTTCCCTATGAAAAAAAAAAAGTTATTCTGATATGTGACAAGAAGTACCTACAAAGTGTTCAACGACTCATTTCTTTGAAATACTGCTTAGCCCCAAAACGGGAAATCTCTTTATTTACAATAGAGCTTCAAACAACTGACAGGTTATTATTGATCCACAGCTACAAATTCATTTATGATTGAAAAAATATCCACATCACTCACTTTGAGAACATTATTAGAGTACATGTAAGAACTCAGTTCTTTCCCTGTTTTTTTTTTAATCGTAGTAATAGACTTATCCCTAACACTAACGGCTAACATTTATTGAGTACTTACTATATATCAGGCGTTGTCTTCTCTTGAGCTTTCTAAACACCCCTGGGTTTACGGAACTCATAAACCCAAGTAACCAGAGTTAGTCAAGTAAAAAGTATACATCCCAGCTCAGTCAGGCTGAGTTCGTTTAGGCAATGAGTGCTGATGCATCTCACTTTTATACAAAATCACTGTTGAAATGGGTTCTACACAGTCTGATGCGTGATATATATTTTCTCTATTTTGGGGTCCCTGTTTAGACCTCTCATAGATATTCCAGGCAAGATGATTTTTTTTCCCTTCCAAGTTGCTTACCCAAGAGTGCCTGTACCCCAGACTTCCAGTATTGCTGGGTTAGGGTGTGGGGGTGGAAGATTGAGAAGTGATTAATTACATAGTCCCCACTCCTAGTGTTTCCTTTTAAGTGATTGGGTATCCATTAGCATGGTGCTCCTGCTATCTTTCTTCTCCTTTTGTTTATTCTCTCCAGGTGAGGGGTTGGTCTATCTATCTTATCTATCTATCTATCTATCTATCTATCTATCTATCTATCTATCATCTATCTATCTATCTATCTATCATCTATCTATCTATCTATCTATCTATCTCATTTTGTTCCAACTAATTGATGTAGAATCCTTCCCACCTCTGAGTTGAAGAGTTGAGCCTGTTCAATCTCTTCTGTAACTTGAGAGGAGAATAGGTAAGAAGGAGTCAGACAGAGAATGCCTTCTGGCTGAGTACAATCTTATATGGAAGACATGAGCTCAGCTCTCTGTTCTGAAGCTTTATGATCTGACCCTTTTCAGAGCCCCCACTACTTTCTCTTTCATTCCTTTCAAAATAATTTCAAATGCAATGAGACTTAAATGGTCATCAAATTTTATACCTTCATCATATTTATTAGATGTTGTTCTTTGGCTGAATTTAACTGTTCTTTTTATAAGCTATTGAGGTTGGAGCATTCTGGAATTTTTCTATGTATTCGATGTAATCATTTCTGAATACCATCCACCACGATGATAGCCACAGACGAAAGAGCTTTTAAACAGACCTGTAAAATGCTGCAGAAAGATTCATCACCCTTAAGACAGAGATTTCAAAGTATAACTGGAATAAATTAAGTCCATAAACTCAAATGTGAAATCATGTACTTTTTTTTCTTTTTTCTTTTTTTTTTTTTACCTGAGCCATCCTGCCACCTGTTGGCAGCTCATCGTCAGCTCAGCTTGGGCCGGGAAACAACCAGCGACCCTGTTGTTCAGAGCTCGCACTCTTGAGCAAGCTCTTAGCCAACTGAGCCACTCGGCCGCCCCATGTACTTTTTTCTTTTAATTGAAAATAATTTGTCTGCATCATTTCTCATGATCTTTAAAAGGCAAGCCCCACAAGGAGAAGACTCAGCTGACCTCCAGACCCTTGTTGAGTAGATTCTGGACTTTTATTGGTGTTACCATTGCTTCTTCTTGCCACATAGTGGAGGTCTTGACAACAGGTCTACTGCTGGTCCATATCCCTGCACTGGTCACTATATTTGAGGGAGACTGATGTCATTCTCTCAGCACTTACACTCTCACAGTGTTTCCTGGGATACAACTTCTAACGCCTTGATTGTTCTGTGCCTTGTGTAGCCATCCCCCAATTACAGGTCACTATTAGCTGTCTTGCACCAAGTTTGGTTTAAACTAATGGTTCTCAACCACAGATGATTTTTTTGCCCCCAGGAGGTACTAGTGTTTGGTAATCTGGAAACTTTTTGGTTGTCACAACTAGGGCAAAGAGTTGCCATGTAAAGACCAGGAATGCTGCTAAACAAGCAATCACAGTACAGGCCCCCAAAACAAAGAGTTATTTGGCCCAAAATGTCAATAGGGCTGAGGTTGAGAAACCCTTGCTTAAACTGTTTTGGAACTGAAGGCAGACTTCAGGTTCCAGATAACATGACTTTTCAATCTTGACCACACGAAATGTCTGATTAAATAAACTCCATTTCCCAGTCATCTGAAATACCTAAAGTCTTTCATTAGTATAGCTAATATAATATCCCTACACAGCTCCAATCATTCAAGGAGGGAAACAATTGTAATTACCAAAAGGTTGGTCCCCTCCTGAGCTGACAATGATTGAAAAAGCCATCCAGAAATTTCCTCACTAAAACAGAAAAAATAGAAAAATATACTTATCCTGACAATCCCACTACATAGAAACAGAAGAGTGAAGTAAGACTGAAAATAAGAATGTGAATCAAATACTTGAAGAGTGCCTCAGAACACACTCCCATGTTTACATAACATGATTTTGGATTTCCAATTAATCAGAATGAAAGTGATTTAGCAGCAGTGAGTGTGACTTTATAAGCCTAGAAGTTTGACTCAGCAGCTTCAATTCATTACAGAAGATGAATTAGTTTTGTTTTTTCATAAAAACTTTGTAGGCTAGGCAGTCTCAGCATTACTACAATGAATATCATCAATTTTATTTTAACACTATACCATGCTATACATTAATATTCTTAACTCCCTATTCAACTGGAAAATAAACAAAACATATAAATCTCTGTAGCCTACTCTTCATCATTCCTAGAATTCTCACTCCTTTCCCACCATAAGCAGAGAGCAGGGACTTCCCGTGAAGCTGAGATACTGTGGTGAGAAGTCTTATGACCACTGCTTATGAAGAACAGCTCTTGACTCGGAGATTGTGAAGACTAAATCAGAACATACGACAGAAAGTGTGTTCCTGCCTCCCAAATGTGCATTTCAGAATATCAGTTGCCACAAGGTTTGAAAAGTTCATTAATTTAGGACACCTATTTAAGGTTTAAATTCTAGTTATACTATTTAGTTACCTATATAATATTAAAGAACAGGCCTAAAATTGTAAATATTTTAAAATTATGTTTGAATAATTAATGTAGGTATGAATCCTGAAGATCACTTCATAACAATTAATGTATTTCAAATGCTATTACAAAAGAGTCGTTACCTTGAATATTTAATTGAATTTACATCAGATATTAAGTGTTTCATGATGAAGAAGCTCACATAAAGTAGTTGATAAATGAACAACTAAATGAATAAAGATTGGACAATTAGCCAAAGCTTAAGAATATTCAGTCCTTCTCTTATTGAGGGAAGGCTCCTTATTCTATGTGCTTTAAGGAATAGAGAAAATGGTGAAACACCTTAAAGAGAAGGAAGCGTAAGGTCTACTGTCAAAACGTAGAAAATGTTTGGGTCCATCTTGGGAAACTGAGGCAAAACAGACCCCTCTAGTATGACTCTTTAAAACTATGGATGTGATTCTCTGGCCAGTCTCCCTCACGCTCTAATTAGATGCAAGAAAAATTTGGACTTTCTGTCTGAGGTCTAGTTTCTCTAAGAAACTTTGAAAACTCTATTACAGCCAGTAGTTATTCATGGCTCCAAAAGAGGGAGAAACATTTATTATCTAATATCCAGTTTTTATCTGGCCATTTCAATTAACATATAAGAACCATGAGAGATGGGCTAACATCTCTTGGATAACCAGAGCTCAGTCACAGCTGACATGTGAGGGTAACATTTGTATAATCATAGTTCCTTGTAAAATAATATTGATCATAGTATAACACTTATAATCCAGCTGTAATGAACATCTTTTGAGATTATCTTTGAGAGCCCTGATCCCTTTAACTTGAGGACTGCCTTCCTGTTTCCACTCCATCCTAGAACCCCATGACTGCTGTGGGAGCTGACATGTTCTAATGTAACTGAACACAATTAATTGTTCTTATAATGTGCACCTGACTCAAAGTAGACCACTATCCCATTCACACAGTTAATTTGTCTAGAGATGAATATCCAATCCATGTAGAGCTAATCCGTCTCTTCTCTGATTTTTTTTAATTTGACAGCAGAGAAAATATTATGATAGTCTTTCTTTAATGGTATAAACTGAGAATTGCAAATCAAGAACACTATAGAAGACTAGCCATGTTGCCAATTGCCCACTATAATGAGGAAGCTATCATGTGCTGGGGAAAAAAAAAGCAAATATTCTGATAGAAATATTGGCCAGATATTGAGAGATTTCTGACTCATGCTTAAGCTAACTATCACATCTTCATTTATTTATTCATTCACCAACTACTTAATGTGAGCTTTCTTCGTCTTCATCATGTCAGTACCCAACTGCCATTTTCCGGTTTACTCAGCTGTATCCCTCCCCTTCTGTTATTTTGTTGCTAAATCCTTCCTTTAATTGCATATGCTAAGAAATTCTCTTTTTTGTTTAAGTCAGTTTTAGTGAATATTTGTTATTTTCAAACAAAAGAGCCTAAGCAATAGAACTCCTAGATTAGGTTGGTTTTTTTTTGCAATGTTTAACTTAAAAAATAATTAATCATCTTGAAAATAACCAAAAAAAATCTGAATTTTCTGTTTCAATGTTATATAATAAAATCTTTCATGTTTTCTAGTCAAGTCTACCTCCACTTTTCACTTAACTTGAATTAATTAAGCACAAACATTGTCCTTTGATGCATTTATTCTTTATTAGTCAGGAGTTCAAGTCTTTCAACTTTCTTCAAGCAACCTGTAGTCAGGACTAAGGTATAAGATTGAGTAGAATATCTTATTTCTTGAACCATGGGTAAAAGGGGAGTTTAAGTGTATATCCTATTTAGGGTTATCTCAAGAAGTAAGTGGGGATACAAACTATTAAGAACATGAAGAAGGAAAAGGCTGTGACAACATTCAGAACATTAACTTAAAGTGAAGATTCCACTAGAACCTGTAGGGAAATTTGATCTCATATCAGAGATAGAGCCTCAAAAGATTCCCAAGTACCATGGTAAGAATAAGTAGCCTTTCCTAGAGCATTGTGGTTGGGCCTATTGAGGATAGAGGAAATTTGGAGAAGCATATCATACATCAGGGCTTTACGTCAGGTTTCTGTTTTCTTAGAGTTGGAAGTTGGAGCCATGTTCTCATATCTGATTATTTTATGAATGTTATTCTTTCCTTTTATCTGTATATTTGTCTGATGAACCAAGGATCATTCAATGTTGATCTCATGAAGACATTTTGGTTCACACAACAGGAGACTGCTGTTTCCCCAGGTGAGAGGGTGTTAGGGAGGATAGTGCCACATCTGTACTTACCTGCTCACTTGGGTTTCCCCAGGCAGGAAAGGAGGCTAATATGGCCAGTGAGATAGTGGAGTATTCCTTGGGAGAAGCTCAATGCTAGGCAAAATTACAGAGGCCTAAACACAGAGTGCTAATCTGCGCTCACCCTCTCTCACTCCCTTTTTCAAGGACTTTAAGACCTCTTGAATGGATGCCTTCCACAGAATAAGCAATTTTGAAAAAGCCTGTTTTGTTTTTTTCTTCCCTATGCCTTCCTCTTGGCTCTCTCTGTTCTCATCAACCTCAGCACTTTTTCTGTCCCCGCTTGTGACTGAGTAGATGAAGCAATGCCTTCCATCATGAGGCTGGTTGGGTGATCCATATAGACAGCTTGTTACTGTCTCCATCTTTCTCCCTTGCTCTCTTTCTCCTGGACATGCCAGAGCTTAAATTCTAACATTTCAAAGTAGCAGACAATATAAGCAAAAATGCATTTTCCAAACCATCTTTTATCAAACAGCTTTGCTTGGAGGCTTGATGATATTTGCACAAATACATATAGCTAGATTTTTAAAAAATCTCGCTTGGCTGTAAATAGTCTATCATTTAACTCCACAATGGGATCAAAGTGACATGACATATCAAACTCCTTATATTATCTGAGGCCAGCACTAGAGGTTCTTGTTTCACATATTCCAAATGTATATCCTAGGAGAGAGACTCCATGGCCTAAAGTTTTAACAGAGCGTCACTCATTTGGTCATATTGGTGATTTCCCACATAGAACTGGGCCAAATTTGAGCAGACAGTAGAGGAAGCCCTCCTAATCAGTCTAGGAATGAAAAAAAAAATTGTACAGAAAAAGATCCAGCAAGCATATCATCAGCTACATAATTCTTACAAAGGTCATTGCAGACATCTCAGAGAGTTCAGAGGTTGACCAGGCATCGTTTGAAACAAAATGCTCTGAGGCTTACAAACTCTGGGAATGCAAATCTAAGTCATGTGTTTCTAATTTTAGGGTAGAACTGCACAACATAGCAGATTATCATACTGACCTCCTGACAAAGTTTATGGGTCACAACTATGGTTATGTTATGACAGATAAGAAGTCAACTGCCTGGCTGAATGAGAGACACCACCCACTGCCCTATTTCCACATCCAGGAGCAAGACAGAAAGCTGGCATGCCTAGCTTCTAACCAGAACAGAAAGTTAAATGTGCTCCTATGTGTTCCTCACATTTACTGTAAAATTAAATCTTGGGGTTGAATGTTAATTTTAAAAAGAGCAATGTGAGTGAAAGTGGGGGCTCCTGTTTACAGTGCTCCTGGGATGTTGCAGGGAGAGAATGTTTTCCACTAACTGGTACAGGATCAATCTTAACTACTCTTGAAAATAATCCTAATTTATATTCTACTCTTATACCCTACAAAAAATAAATCGCATGTAAATTAAAGAATTCATTCCCAAAAAATCAAAGCATTAAAATTATATAAACATATAAACTATTTCTCTGATTCTGAGATATTAAAAGATGTTTTAAGTTTAAATACCCTAGGGAAAAAATTACAAAGAGGAAAACTGACAGCCTGGATAGAGAACCGGTATTGTTTTCCATATTTTCTTTTCAGCCACAGAGAAATTGATAATCAGAGGCGTGGACAAATTCATAGGGCTACTTGAGACAGAATTGAGATGAACACTTTGAGCAGTTCATTAAAATTGTTCCTGGAGCAATTATTCAACTTACCAGCGGGAATGAGTCCCAGTCCTGCGGTCTGAAACCTCATCACGGCTGATCACGTGGCACCACCAGAGACAGGAGCGGTGACCTAGGTCAAACTGCAGAAGCCCTGAATAAAGTTTAATGGCTGACACTGCAACCTAGAACCTTTATGACAGCTTTGCAATCCAATATCAGCTTCCTCAGAAAAGTAATTAATTTTCACATGGAGCAGGCAGAAGTTGGGACAAAATCAATGCTATTCATTATGCAGTGAGCCGCGCCGAGGTGAATTACATAAGACTAGCAAGTCGGACATGGTTATCATCAGGCAACACTGGCCATTGATTTTATTTTTATAATTAAACTTAATCTTTGTATATACAGAAAAATGTTAAGTAGAGTAAAACATAAAACTGTTCCATTAAACCGTTTTCTGAGTAGGTGGGAAGATGACTCATGTGAGTTTTCCTAATTTCATAGGTGCCAAAGACAAACCCCCTGTAAAACCACAATTTTCATGCCTCAGTTCTGATGTCCTACCTCTTTGATGATAAACCTTTGGAAGATAATCTCTAGCAGTATAATGGTATCCACAATACTGAAACAATAATGAGTTTCCTATTCATTTTATCTCAAACGAAGCCTATATCTATAGTGATATATACATAGGTATGTGTCTTTATGTGTGTGTGTGTGTGTGTGTGTGTGTGTGTGTGTAGAGAGAGAATATGTGCGTATATATATTCATGTGTACATATTTATATGTATATATAGTGAGATGTGCATGTATGTATATGTATTATATCTATATAGAGAGATATATGTATATATGTATGTATAGATTATCTATGTGTGTGTGTGTGTATATATATATATATATATATATATATATATATATATATATATATAGAGAGAGAGAGAGAGAGAGAGAGAGAGAGAGAGAGAGAGTGCTTATTCCAGAAAACATTTCAACTCAGGGGAAAAGCAGCTGAGAACTAAGTTATGCTTCAAAGACAAAGAAACAGCTTGAAGTTAGGGATATTAATACTTAATATCGTGCTCATTACTCAAGTTTCCTTTTAGCCCATACCAAGTGTACTCATGCCTCAGCTTTTGAAAAATGAACAAGAAACTGAAAAAAATTAGGCTTTATTAGGATCATCATGAAACTTTGAGGGCACATGGTGAAAGGTGCACACTTCAGTCGCTGACCCTGGGAGGCCTGGGGACCATGCTGGTGCTGTTAGGGATTCCAGAAAGAGTACCCTCGCACAGACCTCAGCACCAGTTTCAGGCACCAGTGACGCTGGCACAGATGGCAGCCTGGAGGGCATCACCATGGAGCCAAGGCCTTTGCCAGGTGTCAGTACCTTAGTGGTTACTCCAGGCACAGAAAACACAGGTGAAATAAATGAGAAACTTGATACTTGCCACAAAATGCTGGCAGAGACTGAAGTATGAGAATATTTGAAACCATGCTTGGAATTTTCTGGATTTGCTTGAGATGCATGTGGTAGACGCTATAATCCCCACAAAGCAACTGGGAGCAGAACCAGAGATATATGTTTCTGTGTTTACAATTATCTACATAGTTTTATAAATTGATGTTTTCTTTGTCATAC
Source organism: Hipposideros armiger (assembly GCF_001890085.2). Taxonomy (NCBI): domain Eukaryota; kingdom Metazoa; phylum Chordata; class Mammalia; order Chiroptera; family Hipposideridae; genus Hipposideros; species Hipposideros armiger. Next base: position 77,859 of record NW_017732744.1, on the reverse strand, counting down.
CTTATTTTCTCCCATTGTGTGTGTGCACGACTATGATATGTACATCTGGTCACATAATATATATCTATAGATATCTTATCATGGTTTTGCGTATATGTGCTGTCAATTGATTTTAAAAGGGATAGACATTGGATTTAAAAACAGAATAGTAGCACTCAGTGACCATTAAGAAAAGGTTTTGTGTTTATTTTGGATTGATGGAAAACAAACATTTATTAAAAATATCTTTATGAATAACATACCGGATATTTCACAGGTTCCCCAAATTTCTCTGTTTACGGCATCTTTAATTATCTTAATCTTTTTTCAATACCCTAGGCCAAAGGAAATACCTAACAGTTTCATTTGCAGCAAGTGAAGCCTACAACTTAGTCAATATTTATTAATTGGTACAGAACAACTTTTCAAACTTTTCAAACTTCCAAAGCAGGTTGCATCCTGTCACATTTCTTTTCTTTTCTAAGCCTTTTCTTTCATAGTACTTGCCTTTTATCTCAGTCATCACTGCAACCCAATTTCACAATGATAGGACATCGTAGAAAGGAATTTAGTGAGCTCGTGTTTAAACTGTGAACTACTTCGGGCTCCTAGTTTTTACAGTTTCTAATAAATGTCAATGTGGTTTCCTCGGAAATTTAAAACAACTTGTCATTTAATAGAACCCTTTAAATATTTCAAACAACCCTGTGAGTTCTTTGTGCAACCCTGAGTGGGCTTTAGCACCTAGCTTGGAAAAAGCAGATATATTTAAAAGAAAATGACAAATATCAGAGTAAAATTATAGTAGTACCACATATATGTGCTAAAATGTTTACCAAAAAGGGAACACTGTTGACAAAAATATTTGTCATTATAGATAAAAGCAAATAAAACTTGATTCTATCAAAGTAAATTAAATTTTGCTTTGCAGTGAATAAAAACCTTATTATCATATGTATAAGCTCTAGGCTAATATTTGCTAGCTAATCCTGTTTTAAAGGTTGTTGGTTTTTTTTCCCCCTACTCTCAGGAGACATTAATATATTATCTACAACTGTTTATACAATGAAAGTGAGTAAAAACCAGATAAAGAAAAGTATTTTCCTTTTTGTATAAGAGAAACTATTTGGCTAAGAATCATTTCTCTATAGATTAAGATTTCATCAGTATAAAACTAAGCCATATTAATGATTTTCTGTTTGTATATAGCAGTAATAAGAAATTTAATTAAAAAACCATAGCAAATAAAAGTTCAGTACAAGCAAAGGCTGTTATTTTGTTACTTGTAGGTAGACAAAATATCAAAAGATAAATGAAAAACAATATTTAAATATTTTTGAATAAGAATTAATTTGCATGTGCATTATTCTCTCTAATACCCTATATTATATTCCTAAGTGTTTCCAAATATCATTAAAGTTTCCTCTTTTTATTATTGTGCTTCCTTTTACATAATGCAATGCTGAAATCAAACATGAATAAAATCATAAATACATAAAATGCATTCTTGTAGTGCTAAAATTGTATAGTAGTTGTGTTTGTGTGTGTGTTTCTGGGTGTGTTGTTTTCCGTCTTTTATAACCATCTTTCTCTGCCTTTTTACTCTGTCTGAACTCCCAAGCTGCCCATTGTAGCACCAAACCTTAAGCTAGTGTCTCGGGTCTCTTATCACTGGGAATTCTGCAGATCTAGTTCCCATAGTGGCAGGTGTCCTGGCCATGGCCCTGCTGCCCCAGGTCCTTTCTCTGTCTAGCATCCCAGGAAGCAGCTAATGGAATGCACCAACCTCTCATTGTTCATGGAGCTCTAGCTTAACTTTGTCAAGGTCCACTATGCCTCTAGGTGCAATTGAGAGAGCTTCATGGGACTTCAAACCAAATAATTTGAAGTCTCAATTGTGTCTCCCAGTTTCTATCCTAGAGCCCAACAGTCCTGCGGCTCCATGCCCAGGCACAATGTGATTTTCTATTGCAATTCAGAGTCACGATGATGCACATCTTGTATTTTAATATAAGTGGTTTCTTTTTACTATTTATCTAAATTTGGTGATTGAAAGACTGAAAGGCAGTGGTCAACCACATTACATAACAGCATGACTAGATATTTGCAGAGCAGGATTTTAAAAAAAAACTCAGGTTTTCAAGTATAAACAGAGTATTAAATAGATTAAAAAGGCAATATACTTGAATCAATTTCTTATGGTTTTTGAAACAGGATAAATGAAACCAATAAAACTGGGTCTCAAACGTGGAAAGGAAATGAAGAAAATACAAGAAAGTGATGAACATAGCTTAAATACCAAAGTGTAAGAAAATAAAGCGTTATATTAATAAATGACCCTCCCTGAGGATAATGAATTTCAACAGAAAGCAAGTGCATAGAAATTGGAAGTAGCTCAGCAAAACCTCAGGAAAATGTCTGTAATCCAATTAGGAACAGCCTGTCATTAAAGCTTTTTGTCAGCCCTGGACAGAGACACATGGGCACCTGCAGCAGGCTAGTAATTTGGTCCTTGTTTAAAACAAAGATTAAAAAAAAAAAGATATTCAGTAGAAGGAACTTCTTTCTGTAAATGTTCATATGACTTTAAGCTTGAAACAAGAGATTAAGCCAATAGAAGATATATTATAGTCTACCTTAATGGGTCCTGTCTTGTTTTTGAGGGTTTTTTTTTTTTACAATCACACAATTAAATTGAAAGCACATTACACTTTAGATAGTAAAATAAATCACCCTTTTCCAGTTAGCTTGCACTCACTCTGCCACTAACTCAATAGCCTTTGGCAAGTTACTTAACAATGTACTTTCGCTGCAGCTTCTGCAAAATACAGATGATGACAGTCATCTCACAGCATTTTTGTCGGACTTAAGGACGTTCATATGTGTAAATGTTTAGAGCAATACATAAGACATTTTAGTGATGAGTAAATATTTTATTTTATTAATATTTGATTGCAAAATCTGACATGTCGTGTTTGAAGGTCCCACTCACAGAAACCCCTCATTGTGGTTTTTCTTTACGAAACCACATCTTTCTCACTTGCTGTCGATACGGCTCAAGTATGTTGGGCTCATTTTGGTGTTTCTGAAATAAATGTATGTAAAAACTGAGATACTAAATCACTGCTGAGGCCGAAATAATTTTTGAAGCTAAGATCCAGGAGAATCGATCATCTCACAAAAGTGAGCCTGGCATTCGGGGCCACAACTCTTAAGAGAATTGCCCATTTTCAGTGAGGAACAAAAAGTTGAGAAGCTAAACAGAGTTTTAAGCAGATACACGATATTACAAACACAATACAATAGAGTTAAGCACACAACAAAGATACTTTTTTTTTTCTGGTAAACACTACAGAGTATCAGCTTGAGGCCCTGACCCTTAAACACTATAAATAAAAGTGAACATGACATCGATTAGAGCCCAACTTGGAAAGATCTCAACCCCTGACTGGATTAAGGCAAACCTGAGATTACTAGTGCTTTAAACATTCTACTCCCCAGGAATGGCAGTGAGGGAGAAAATGTCTGTCAAGTTTGGGTATGATGTTGCTAAGAAAATAAAAAAGAGCACATCTGTTAACATAGCTAGAGGCACTATTTAACCCACAGCCACAGGGCTATGCTAATACTACCCTTCTTTACTATAAACATTGGGAAAAGCTGAAACAATTTTTTAAAATGAGCATAAAGGGCATTTTAAAACCATGATTTTCAAAGCTGGAGATCATTTTATCTCACCATGTGCTGTCCCATGGATTTGCTTAAATCCTTGATGCAATGATTGAATAATGAATAGTTACAACAGGAGAAAATCAGACAACAGAATCAGAAACAACTTATAATTATGGATATTAGTTTGCTAGAGTAATAGAAGTAAGATTTTTACTTCTGTAAAGTGAAGAGGTGCATTTCCAAAAATGTACTGTGTAGTATTAGAAAACCTAAATCAATGATTTTAATTAGAGGACCTATCAATCTGTCAAAAAAAATGAGATCATTCCATTTTCTATACACAGATCCATAACAAAGGTGACTGAATAGCCCAGTATGCCCAGAACATTCCTCATTTATGCCTACCACCCTGGCATAACTAGCAATACCATCCCCCATTCACTCTCCAAATTGTTCCAGTTTTATAATAAGTTATATGGTCATTGATATACTGAATTTATGTAACCGGAGGGAGTTAAAAATTGCTGGTTTTAGACATCCAGTGTCAAAAAACATATTCATTTTCATATTAATTCCAGTCAAAGTATAAGAAGCAAGAACTTAAAATTATGTATTCTATAATAAATTTCCAAAACTTATTTTTAATTTCAAAAATTAACTTACGTGTGTTACATTTCTTATGTTAGTTTTTTTTAAAATTTTCTTTTTTATTTATTAAATACACGGTATATTGAAGTGACATTGGTCACTAAAATTATATACATTTCAAGTATACAATTCTATGCTACATCATCTATATACTGTATTGTGTGCTCACCACCCAGAGTCAGTTCTCCTTCCATCACTATATATTTGACCCCTTTACCATCTTCTATTACCCCCTCTTCCCCTTACACTCTCATAACTACTAAACTATTATCTGGTCTATAAGTGGTTTTTTTTCTTTGTTTGTTTGTTTTGCTCCTTTTTGCTTCCAATATTATATCCCACATATCAGGGAAATCATATGGTTCTCTACTTTTTCTGTCTGATTTATTTCGCTTAGCACGATAATCTCAAGATCATCCATATTGTTGCAAATGGCACTATTTTATCTTTTCTTATGGCTGAGTAGTGTTCCATTGTGTATATATACCACAACTTCTTTATCCAATCACCTATTGAAGAATGGTTTGGTTGTTTCCAAGTCTTGGCCACTGTGAATAATGTTGGAATGAACATTGGGGTACATATATCTTTATGGATGAATATTTTCAGATTTTTTTTGATAGATACCCAGAAGAGGGATTGCTGGGTCATATGGTAATTCTATTCTTAATATTTGAGGAATCTCCATAGTGTTTTCCATAGTGGCTGCACCAATCTGCATTCCCACCAAGAGTGTAGAAACAGGGTTCCTTTTTCTCCACAGCCTCTCCAACATTTGTTATTATTTTACTTGTTGATGATAGCCATCCAAAAAGGTATGACATGATATTTCATTATGGTTTTTATTTTCATTTCCCTAATAGCTAGTGAAGTTGAGCATTTTCTCATATATCTGTTGGCTGTGTACATATCTTTTTTGGGAGAAATATCTGTTCAGGTCCTCTGCCCATTTTTTAATTGGATTGTTTGTTTTGTTTTTTTGTTGAGTTGTATGAATTCTTTATATATTTTGGATATTAGTCCTTTATCAGAGTTTTATTTGTCATGGTTTTTTGAAGTGTATAAGATACCCAGGAACTTTTATAAATAACTTGAATAGGTACAAAAAAAAAAAAAAGCATAGTGTTTATAGAGTAAACAATAGCATGGACTTTCCTGAAACAACTGAATCCTTGCTGAGTGACCTTGTTGAATCACTCAAGTCTTCTTTGCCCATTTTATAATTTGTAAATTAAGGATAATCATTGTGCTTACTGTAAAGAGTTGTTGTGAGAAATAAATCAGTGATAAGGCTTTATGTATAAATGAGACATTTTACCTGGCCTTTTGTAAGCATGATGTAAGTGCTCAGATAAAAAATAGACACAGATAAAGAGAAGAGCTATATACTGATAGACAAAGAAGAATTTGTGTTTATTACTATGTCTCTTTCTTATGCAAGTTAGAATTTGTCTGGGAGGTTGACGGGCTCCCAACCACAATACTCTAGGAGGACTGACTTAAAGGAATGAAAGAACCTGAACATGGAAGTGATCATGGATCCTTAAACTCTCTTCAGAACTCAGATCACACAGCTCTATCTTTAGGAATGTGCCATGGGTCTTTCCAACAACTTTGAATACATTTCTTAAAAAAGCTGAAAATTAAAAAAAACGAAAAAGAAAATGTTAGCTTCCTTGTCTCTTCTCTATCTCTCTTACTCTATGTCTCATATGTCAGTAAATCCTATTGATATTACCTTTAATGTATTTTGAAAACGTGCCCAAACATCCTCACTCCCACCTCTACCACCCTGCTCCATGCTACCACCACCTTTACTTCAATCGCCCCTTAATTGGTCTCTCTGTTCTGCCTTCACCTTCCATTCAGTGTATTCTCTCCTAATAACAAGAATTACTCAGTTAAGACAGAAGACATACTTTGTCTCGTAAAACCATCCAATGGTTTTCAACCAATCACAGTAACAGTCAAAGATCTTATGGTTATGAACAGGGCCTTATATGATCTGATCCCTCTTACCTCTCCTTAAATTATACTCCCTAGTACTGTCTTCCTTCCTCTTGTTCATAGAAGTCACACTGATTCCATGCTTGTACCAACAGGCACACTTCTGCCTTATAGGTTTGTACTTGTTTTTCTTTATACATGAAAACTCTCTTCCCACATAGCCATATGGCTCAAATGTTCACTTCCCTCAGGTCTTGGCTAACTTTCTTCTTTCAGTAAACATTTTCTTGACTCTTGTGAGAGAAGGAATTTTTGTGTTTTAGTCCCTGCTACTTAGCCAGTGTCTGGGATGGTTTCTGACATATAATAAGCCCTCAATAAATACATGGTGAATAAACAAACAATGCATTAGCTTTTTTATTAGCTACCATTTGATAACTAGATGACAGCCGTATTAATTCAGTTTGTCAACCATGATTACATGAAGGGTTAAACCTTAATTTCAAACTAGAGTTAAAACTTAATTTCAAACTAAAGTGTTTTTTTTTTTGGTTTTGCTGGGTAATGTATTCTGCTAAAATATATTGCAGGAATTGTACTGAATTGAATTTAAACACTAATATTATCTGGGAGCTTAATATATATTAGCAGCTTCTAATGCTAATGAGCAAAAGAATAATAGAAAATAGTCTATGTAATCCACCAGTAAAATATAATATACTAATAAAATGTTTTAAAAACTGCTAATGAAAAAAAAAGAGGTAACTATAAAGTGATGGCAGTTGAGACGTACATTTCAGTACTTCTATTTTAGCAAGTGATTATTACCATTCAAGAACCTATGATGACACCGTACATTCTCAGTCTGCAAAGAAAGTGTAAAATACATCCCCATGATTTTTATTGAGAATGAAATTGTTTATCTATTAAAAGATGCAAGGGCTTGCTGAGTGGCTCAGTTGGTTAAGAGCTCGCTCAAGAGTTTGACCTCTGAGCAACAGCGGTTCGAGTCCAGCCCGAGCTGAGCAGCCGCTGAGCTGTCAACAGGTAGCAGGATGGCTCAGCTAAAAAAAAAAAAAATTAAAAAAAGATGCATTCTACCCATTAACTACAAATTTCTTTTCATCGATCCTTCTCATTCAAGAACATTTTGCTAGACTTCTTCCCCCCTCCCCACCCTCTTTCCCCTGGAGCATAGAAACTTAAAGAAATGCAGCTTTATAGAATAAACAATTCATTTTCCAGTTTTCTAGGCCTAACTTCACATTAGGAGTTGGAGTGGAAGTGGTGATATCTCATAATTTAAAGGTCCCTCTTCCTTCAAGCACGGTACCTTTCCTGGCAGCCTCTACAGTGTGATCCAGCCATTCTAGAGTCACATCCTTCTTTTCAGAAATGCCTCTCTCAGGAACACTTGACCACTGCCCATTTAACATACAGCATATTGTCGATTGAATTCAAGAACAGGCTTTGCCAGAATGTGCTGTCAGCAATCATTGCATTAGAAGACCAAACTTAGATTTCAGCTTAAAAGAGAGATGATATCTATCATAATTTAAAAATAATAATAATTCTCTAGAGAATGTGTTTATATACAAAATAGAGCCAAACTTTTGACTAAGCTCTTTAAGGGGTGATTGCTGTGTAATCATAATATGATTTCATAAGTAGATAATATGATCAGTAGAAGTCTCCTCAAAATCCAATAAAATGTATTTTCCAGAACAGATGGATCACAGATGCTCATCTAAAATCAGTTAAATAAAAGGAGAGACCTGTATATACTCATTAACATATTGGTATTTCTTGAATAAATTTTGTTCTTTTTCTCTTTTCAATGTAGCTTTTGTTTCTCTGGCTATTTTCCCCTATAAAATGATTAATTACCACTCTAATATACCATATGGTGAATCTGAAACAAGACTTTCCAAAGGATACTGAAATGGAATCAGATATTCTGGGAAGTCAGCCACCCTTTTAGTGATAGCTCCAAGAATCCATTACTTGATACTGAATTTTCTGCATTTCCCCAAGATGAAAATAAAGAAACATTTACATTAATAATGTAACTGAAACACTTGCAGTTGTTTTGAAAGCGTTAACTCATCTTCTATGTGTGCATTTAAGAGATCCAGTGACCTAATGTGTTTTTTTCTGTAAGATATAGATATGCTTATTGCAGCAAACTCACTCTAGTAAGAATGTAAATAACGTAGTACAAACTCAACTCTTCATGGCGTTCATCTTCTAGATTCATTACTAAAGTGTCCTTTGAGTCTAACTTCCTTCATTTATAAAACAAAGACCAGTACACTGAAGAAGCATTTTATGTCTCAAAAGTGATACCCTGGAAAATTCTTATGTAGGATTTAATTAGGTAAGGTATCTTCAAGTGAGTAATTGGCTCACTCACCAGATGATTTCTGAAATGTTTCTCTGAAGGCAGACCTATTATAGTTTCACCTTCGGGTACCAGGGGGTAACATGTCTTATTAATGCCTCTGATGAAACTGTTATGATTCCACAGGCATAGTGCCAAATAGACAGCTCATCAAATAAGATGGATTCCTTTTTATCAGTTGTTCAATAAGGAATTTCTTACATAGTTATGGATTTCTAAAAACAAGTTTCCGTTTTTCATCAAGAAAAAATGGAAAGTGTAAATATACTGAATCATTTGCTCCCTAGAAGAATCCAATTTGAAGTAGATATTACTGAGAAAATATCAGATATGATTATTTCATTTAAAAAAAAACTACTGAACAAGTAACATTAGTAAGAGTGATTTTATGTTATTTTCTTTATAGGGCCTATATTCTTCCTATAAACAAATATAATATTAAGGTAATTAATTAGGAAATTTACTTACCTAAGTAACATATATTGTTTAGAATACATAGATCTATGCATTTTCATTCCAATTCATATAATTTATAAATTGTAACACTGAGAGATTAACCTACTTTTTATTGAATATCAGTGCCAAGAAGACAAACTCCGTCAAGTTGTAACTTAATTAATAACATATATGCTGTCTCTCCCATCTATATGCTGAAAAAATGTACATAATTTCCAAAAAATTACAGAAGTTTGTATGAAAATTACATGTGTATATACCAATAAAAAAGTACAATATACACCAATAAAAAAGTAATATATTCAATTTACAGATCCATACACTAGTTTATAAGTAGGATAAAATCTCAGACCCTTCACAATTTTTGACAATTCTCAGACCCTTCACAATTTTTGACAATTCTGGCAATGAAAGTGTGGTACTGAGAGGCACATGACCTTCTGGAAGATAAAAGATGAAGACCTTGCAAACTGATTAACAAGTTTTCAGGGAAATCTATGTAAATGGTGAAAGTGACAGATTTGTATGGTCAACAAGGATCTAAATGGTCTCCCCTTTTATTGCCTACAAGGAGGATTGGACAGGTGGTTGCAAGTGGAGTACCGTGAAGCAAAATATAAAGGCTGAACAGTGTCCTCACATTGCTCACTGTCCTTGGAGGAGGATGTGCTACTTGCCATCTGGAGGTCACCCTCTGGCCCACCGCATTATAACAACTAGCACTAAGGTCCACCCAAGGCAGGCAGAAATCTGAACACTGCATGTGCAGTTACAGAGATGCACACCCATATTGAACATTAAAGGAAATTTAAGACTGCTATGGGCAGGAACCGGGAAGATGATCAATCTTGTGTGGGAGAGGAGGGGCAAGATGTGTAATGTTTATAAAGGAAAAATGGCAACAGCTGAGATATCATAGGTCTCAGCTCAGGCCCTCCTACAATCTTAGATGTATTGGGAGGTAACACTAAGGTGTCTCAGAAAATTTGTGCTCCCAAAAGGGCACTTTGGCTCTCCTGGGGAGACGTTTCCTAAAGAGACAACATGGGAAAATTATAGGTGAGGTATTAACTAGTACTCGAGTTCTTATGGCCTTGGATTGAGTTTATAACACCAGTAAGGGCCGGCTGAGTGGCTCAGCTGGTTAAGAGCTCACTCAAGAGTTTGATCTCTGAGCAACAGCGGTTCAAGTCCAGCCCGAGCTGAGCAGCCGCTGAGCTGCCAACAGGTAGCAGGATGGCTCAGCTAAAAAATAAGAAAAAAAAAAAAAAAAAAAAAAAAAAAAAAAAAAAAAAAAAACACCAGTGATGTTCACCCACTGAAGAATGTAATACAGAGCAATCAAGATACATTCTTGTGTTCATCCTGGAAAACTCCTCTAAATCATATGTAGAAACCTGGCAAGAATTCAAAACATGATATCTCAGTAAGAGGACAGTAGATGCCCTGGATTAAGGCAGACTCCTAGGAAAAGTTCATAGCTGTGTGAGCCAAACCCAAGTCACCTGGAGGGAGCACACTCCCTGACCCCACACCAGAAAGCAGTGTGGCTGTCATTGTTGAATCAAGAGACCCTCAAACCTAAAATAGACACTGTCAGTTATGGTGCACTCACAGTCTGACATAGGGTTCTGAGAGGCACATTAGAAATCTGGTCAATGGAGGCACTGGAAGCTGAAAGCTAATGTACCTTACTCACTGATTGCAAGCCACTTTCTACCACTCCACTAACCTTCGTCCCCAACCTGAGATGCTTTCAGGAAAAAGATGATTGGGGTTGGGATCAAGATCTCACTGACTCAAGAGAACACTGACAGTTACATGCACCTATTCAAATATGCAGGCAGAATTTTACCCTGGAAACTAAAAAGTGAAAGTAAGCTATAGCAGAAATAGAGTGCACTGTACAGGGAATGATTTCAGCATACTATGTGTGAGCTTTTAGGCATATGTGTATGTGGTACCAGCAATGATTTAGCCCATTTTCCATGCCTCTCATGTTGAGTCTGAGTACGAGTTGTAGAAAGGGCATTGACTCAACTCAGTTTAGAAAGATCAGGCATCATGGGCTGGGGAGATACTCATGAAAAAAAAGCAGTAAACTGTTATAAGTGGTGCAGGAAGGCAATGAGCCTGTATATGAAGGTGCAACACAAAGAACAAACAAGTCTCAGAACTCACCAAGGCCAAGGTGGAAAATCAGGGGGAAACTAAAAGAGCAAGAATGAGAACTTTGGGCAAAACATCCAGCAGCAGGATATGGGTGACAAGCAAATAATACTGCTGCAATAAAATAATTCCCACAGAGGTAGGAAGAGTGATTCTTTGAAGTCTTCAAAGCCTATCTTTGTCTTTATTATCTGATAAATTCTGTTCCTGTCCCTAGTTTCTAAGCACCTTGATACCTATGTCTTCCTTTATTCTGGCTTCTGACTATGTCCTTTTCAGGACTGAGACTACTTTGTGTAATTCTCTAGTTTCAACACCTTGTTAGCTGATGTAGGTATTGTTCATGGCCTTTTCTCTGCCCTCTATTCCTACTATTTAGTCCATGTTTAACTCATCAGTTTAGGGTATCATTGCCCACACAAACGTACAAATAGAATCTCACTTCTCCCACAGGAACAGTTATTTCCTTAGTTGTCCCCCAAAGTAGAATTATCAAATTTGAGGAGCAGAAATAAAGTATGACAGCACAAAAGTGGACCACATTATAAAGAGAAATCATTTGACTCAATTAATTCACTTCATGTGTCTTTTGTGAGGGCATTTAACAACATTGTTTAGACCAAAGTTTAGGGCAAAAACATAAGTAATTGTTTGAATTACATCCAAGGGAAAACTACGTAGGATAATATATAACACTCTGGAAGGGAAAAAATGGAAGATGCTATTTTTATTTTTTTAAACTCTAATCATAGATATAAAACTCAAAATTCACCTATCCCATGAACAATTACTGAATTATATATTTGTCTGGCATCTTTTTCCATGGAATCTAAGTAGTAAACGTATTACACAATATGTAAATGAAGATTTTTGCATACAAAACATCTTTTACAAATACATTTTTTTTTCATTTGGGTAATAGACTCAAGCCTAGCCGGATATGCAATATTATTTTGACTGAGGGTCTGTTTGATGTAGAAAAACAGTGCTATTTTCTTCCTGTTCAAAATATAATATACTTATTTTCTTCTATTTAATTCACAGGGTGTTTCATTTTTAATGAATATCCATTATCCAGAGCTTCATTATATCAATCTATGTGACTGATGTTTACTTCTTTAAGGAAGATACTCTTTATTCAGATGTATTTAATTTGCCCACGGCCAACACAAACAAGAAGGAAAAAGGGGAAAAAAGGTCTGATGATATTTAAAAGTAGATAAACTTCACTTAATTTATAGAAACCCCGCTTATTTTAATGTGATAGACAGTTATAGGGAACAAATTCCTGTTCGTTATCAGCTTTTTTGGACATGTCTGCAGTAAATTTCAGAAATGAACATCCATCAGTTTCTTCATGTTGAATCTGTAATGTGTTAGAGAGTGCATCATTTGCATGTGATTTCTCTAGTAAAACTCCTAGAAACTAGAAAGGCTGATCTTAAATTGGCTCCAAACAGAGAAGGAATTTTGAAGATCTATAGTGCTCACTAAACTTCCTTTTAAAATGCTCTACTAAGTGACTGTTTATCTTACCAAGCCATTAAAGATAACATTAACAGGAAAATATAAGCAGAGAAGCAGTCCATTAATGATAGAAAAACTAAATAAAACAGAAAATATGACCAAGAAAAAAAAGAAAAAGAGTACACAGAGACATTGAAGACCAATAGAGGTATCTCCCTCATTCCTCTTGAATTTGCCTATCATTAGCTTGATAGCACCCAGAAGAGATTTTTTCTAAAATATTAAATTATTGTTAATAGTACTAATGTATTACCCTAATTCTAAAACGTTTTATCAAATAAATTGAGAATTGATTTCTTCTTGGATCCAAGTTGCTTTAAAATAAAAGAAAAACAAATAAAAAAGGGGATTGAGTTGAGATATAAAGGCATTGATAGTAACAGATTTTAAATAACACTAAATTTTACTAAAATATTCAGCAGGTTCCTTTTTTTTCTACATGGGTAGCTGCTTGTCCTAGGCATAGGCAGGGTATACTTACATTATTTGCAACAACAAATGTAACGACAAATTTGACGGCAGATTTGCTAAGAGACAGATCTTAAATGTTCTTACCACAAAACAGAAATGAGAATCATGTGACATGATAGAGATGTTAGCTAACGTTGAGATGGTAATCATATTGTAGTACATAAATGTATCAGTTCAACATATACAACACTCGTATGCTTTAAACTTAAAACACAATGTGATACGTCAATTATTTTTCAATTAAAAATGTACACACATAGAACTTAAGTCTGTCAGTATAATGTCATCACAAGGTAATCATTATCACAAACTCATTTCCATGAGTTATACGAGTATATTAACAAAAGCTCACAAGTGATTACAGGCGAAGTTATCATCATAGATAAAGGTAATAACATGAGTCTAAATAGAAGATGGAGGGATTTAATATCAACAAAAAGCCAATAATATTTTAAAACATGATTTTAAATTACTTGGCAGTCTTTTCCTAAAGGATGGCACATACTAAAATCTAAGTGGACTAGTAACTGCTTCAGCCAATTGACGAATATAATAGAAATTCTGCCACATTATTATTGGTTTTCTAGGACTGCCATACCAAAATATGACAGATTTCAAACTGGTGGTATATACCCCAGAAATTTCTTTGCCCACAGTTTTGGAGGCTGGAAGACCAAGTTCAAGGTGCCGGCAGGGTTGTTTTCTCCTGGAGCCTCCCTCCTTAGCTGTCTGTCAAGACAGCCTCTTCCTCTGTTTCCTCTCATGACCTTCCTTCTGTGCACAAGGATCCCCGGTGTCTCTTCCTCTTCTTGAGAGGGCACCCATCATATTGGATTAGGGTCCCACCCGGATGATCTCATTTAACCAATATACCTCGTTAATGTTCCTATCTCCAAATGCAGTCACATTGGATGTTAAGGTTTCAGCATATGAATTTAGGGGGACACAATTCAGCCTATAGCAATGGCTTTCGAGGCTAAGGCTATAATAGACTGTGCAGCTTCCACCTTAATTGCTGGATGCTTTTTATAGCCTTGAGCTCCATTTAAGGAATTCAACTACCAAAAGCTGAGCAAGGGCAATGCAGAGAGCATCCATTTCATGTTATGAATGAGACTCTAAGTATGCATATAGGTCTATAGATAGGTTTCATAGATAAAAATGTTGCAGCATCATGTAGTTGACCTTTGGACTGTCTGTCTACTGGGGTTATACTTGGAATGCCTAGATCTGAAAAGTCTCATAATATATAGATTGTATTTAAAAGTGAATGCATGAAAAAAATGAAACAGTGAGTACTGTAATGTCCCAAGACTGCGTTCTCAGTCTCTTCTTCATCTATTTTTGTTCTCTAGGTGATGTTATCCAGTGATGTGGCTTTCAAAAACATCTTTTTAATTTTTTTTGATGACTCCTAGAATTCTATCTCCAGCATGACCTGACGTCTAAAGTTCTAACTTGTATTTCAAATTCTCAGCCCGGATACTGTTCCTCACCCAACTTTTTTATCAAGTAAATGATAACCCCCAAATCAGTTTTTAAGAAACATAATTTCCCTGCACACTCAAACCAGTGAGAAAATTTGTCCAGACTGATTCTTATGTGGCTTCTTACCACCTGCGTAATGAAAACACTAGCCCAAGACAGGATTGTTTCTCACGTTGAACACTGCAGTGTCATCCAGATTGGTCATTCCTACTTTATCTCTTTCTTTTGTCAACTATCCACTGATGTCCAAGGAGACTTTAAAAAAAAAACCCATAATTTACATAATTTACATCTCCTGCAAAAACACTTCAATGGCTGTCCATTGTAATGAAAACCAACTCTCCTCTCCACTGTTTTCCCTTCACCACATATTTGCATTTTTCCTATCCTCACCATGCTAAGCTTATGTCTGTTTTAAGGCAGTTATACCCCACAAAATTCCTTCCCAAGGTCTGTACAAAGCAAGCTTCTTATAGTCATTTAGAGCTCATTTGAAGAGTCCCTTCTTAATCCAAGCCTTATCTAAACATACAGATACTTTTTTAATTGCCCTATTGTATCACTCTGCTTAACTTTCATAGTGGCATTTATCGATCACATTTTTTAGGCTTCTTTATTTGTGTATTTATCATCTCTCTGCCCTCTCCCATCACAAGAATATAAGTTCTGTGAAAGTGGGGCCCTTATCTTCTCTCTTCACCACTACAGCAACCATATTTATAATCATGTTCAAGCCACAGTAGATAATCAATAAATATATGTTGAATAAATTAACATTTGAAGAGTTTAAATCACTTTTTATAATTAAGCACAAACCACTAACCTTCCTTGTAATGTTCTCTAAAATTATATCTTTAAATATTATTATTTGTACTAAAAAGAGGGATAATAAAAATATATTCTCACTTTCCTAATATTAACTTCTTAAATATTAATGAATTTTAGCATTATTTGAAAAGTAATAATGTATTAATGAGAGCTCAAGATAAAAACTTTTATTCTCATATTTGAACCTCAAAGCCTTTTTAATCATCAAGAGAAAGACAAAGTTAATAACAACAAAAACCTACAGTTTGGGTATGTAATTATTATAATTAATGTTTGACTTTATACTGTTTATCAAATATAGAGTAATATCCTCACAGTGGCTATATTTGTAGTTAGCCCTGACAAATATTAATAATTGTAATTTTCCATGTGCAAATGCTTCTCTTTATCCTTCTACCCGTAGCTGGAACCAGAGACAAACGTATGGTAGCTGCACAATTTAACTTCCAAAGGATGCTGTAAGGCCTGACTATGAAAATGCCAGGTCTTTTCATATTAGAATAATATATAGCTTATCCCTGCTTCTTTCCCTAAAAATCTTAACCATAATGTTACCAATAAAAAAGAAAAAAAAAAGAATCTGTCCTCTCTTTTTTCTTGAAACAAGCTTCACCTCACAACAAACCTAGGAGAAGTAGAGTGGAAATGTTGACTGTTAACTGTGTCATTCCTGGCATCCCTAGAAGAGGGACCAGCACATAGCAAATGCATCAAGGAATATTTATTTTTTAAAAGAATCACAAAATAAGTAGATTATAATAAATGCACTTGTATGTTTTCATCCTAATCTGTGAACCATACTGTTGGGGTCCATGATGTTACCTATTTCATCTCTTTATCAAAATTTTTATGACTGTTATAGACTGAAGTATTATGTCCCCCAAAATCATATGTTAAATTTCTAATCACTAATCTGATTGTGTTTGGAGAGAAGGCCTTTAAGGAAGTAATTAAGGTTAAATGAGGTCTTAAGGGTAGGGCCCTAATCCCATAGCACTGGTATCCTTACAAGAAAAGAAAGAAACACCAGAAATCTCTCTGTCGCTCCCTGCACACACAGAGGGAAAACCATGTGAGGACACAGTGAGAAGGTGCCCTCTGCAAGCCAGGAACAAAGGTCTCACTTTAAATCAACCCTGCTGTCACTATGATCTTGGATTCCTAGCCTCCAGAAGTGTGAGAAAATACATTTCTGTTCTTTCAACCATCCAGTCAGTGGTATTTGGTTATAGCAGCCTGAGAAGTCTGATATGATGAGTCTTAGGGTAATCACAATTATTCCAATCATTCTATTTTATGTGTTTGCCATCTGAAATGGATAAGCAATAAAATTAATAATATAAGAATAACTAAAAATGTATCTCGTTATTATCCCCAGTTACGTAACTTGTGCTGGATCACATAGTTGACAGTAACTGAGCCGAATTTAAACACATTTATCGGCTCCCAAAGCTCACGGTCTGATCCGCAATGTCACATCCACTCCCATTTTTTAATGTGCTTCCAAATAGAAATATAAAAGTAAGTTATTCATGAACATATTGTAAAGTGTATGTGACTTTCGGAAGCAGTAGGGCTATCAGAAAACAAAATTTCAAGTGCTAGTTTTACACATATTAGCTACGTGGCCTTGAGTTTCTTTGAACATTTATATGTAAGATGAGACAATGAATACCTTCCTATATTGAAAAAGGAGTTAAATGGTGAATTAAATATATGAGAAAGCACGCTAGAGTCTATTAAGTGCCATGCAAATATAATATACTTTCATTATTTTAAGAATACTAATGCAGTATAATTGTATTGAGTATTTGCTGGATAACACAAGCAAATAAAATTAGTGTTTAAATGTCTTCTAATAACTCAAATTGATGTATCTTGAAATGTGTACATGATCTGTTTAGTACGCTAAATATTTCTTTGTAGTTTTTTACATTTCATTGCATTAATTTTTCATTTTTTCATTTAATTGCATCAATCAGAAAGAATAAAAACATTATAATAGATATACTATATATGACATTTTATTTTTAACATTTATATTCATTAAAAATAGGATTTGAACTAACTTTACAAAATAATTTAAACTTTCTAAAATATTTCTGCATTATTTATGATTTATAGAAACCACAGAAAAAATTGGGTGGTATATTGTTTGGTTTGCTTTAGTATTAGTAGACATTCTCAGAAAATGTTTTTGACTTGGCTAGGCTTATCATGCTGCCTGCAAAAATGTATTCATCATCAGCAGCTCTACCTTTTCTACATCCTAGCATATGGTCAAGAAAATATTATTTTACCAAAATAGCTTTATACAAACCACATCAAGGAAAGACTAGAAACATAATAGTCTTTTCCTTCAAAAAGTACTAAAATTCTTTTATAAGACTGTATATAAATATTCATAGAATTCCTAAGCACAAACATTTTCCATTTATTTTTATGAGTAACAATTAAGTAGAAATATTATATAGGTATAGTTTTGACTATCTAAAGGCAGATGATTTTACATAATGTCATTCAAATGAACAATTCTTGAACTCATTTCATGAAAAGCACTCACTATCACTTAGACAAATCTTTAAATATCACAACTTAACAAGTTTGCCCATGCCAGACATTTAGGGTCGGAGTGTAAGACAATATCCAATGAAATAAAGTGGAAGACAAGTCTTCTTCCATTTCCCATCTCTGTGTTTTTCCTTATCCAGAGTAATGATATATTTTGTTTAATAATACTCACTAGCAATAATTTGCTAAGCCAAAACTGAGGGGAGAAAGGAGGAGGTAAGAACAATAACACAGAAGGATTTCATTTCCCTTAAAATATTTACAAAAGGTTAATTGCAACATGCAAAAAACAGCTAAAAATCACTCAACTCCATGTAATGATTTTCCTGCACATTAATTAATTAACCTATCTTCAGCAGTCACTAAACAAACAAGCAAACAACAACAAAAAACATGTTTTTGACCAACATAGGCATTTGTCTATATATGTGAACAATCTATAAAATATGTAAATTTGTGTACGATAGTAATAAAAGTCAAAATGTACTTTGTTGTCATCACTTTTGATTTTCTTAAAAATTCCCTTTTACCTCATTCATCTCTAAATGACCAACCTACCTTGTCCTTTCTTAACTGCACTACCTTCTACCACAAGTCCCCAACAACAGCTGATCTTAAAAAAGCAACCAAAGGCACAAGCTTCTTTTCTAAATATTCATACAGTCTTGTCTTAAATAATACACATGTTCTTGTGCATGCATGTGTAAAACTGTATTTTATGCAGCATTTATGAAGAGAAAAGCTTCTGCTAAAATCCATGCTAATTATTGGGTATGATAGATTACTGCTCTCATAGACATAAAACTAAGGATCCTCCTTTAATTGAAAATATAGTCATATATATTATATATAGTCATACATATGATTAATACTAACAATATAGCTGTCAAAATTCTGCACTATGCAGTCTCCCTCCATCCTCAGGGTTTCTGCACAGGTAGTTTTCTTAGGCCTGTTTTGATGTCTTCTCTCTGCTTCTATTCCATTTCCTTGATTTGATTTTCTTCACTCAAAATAGGCACCTTCTCAGGGAATTACCATAATTCCACAGGTGATAGAGAACCATAAAACTTTTCTTCTTATCCTTTATCACATTTATAATTATATGTTTACTTGAATATATTAGGGCTTAATTATTGAAGTGTTATCGTTTCTCAAGAATGATTATAATTAGCATTTAATGAATAACTACACATATAAGGGTTTAAATGAATCATCTCTTTTAATCCTCACAATGACCCAATAGGAACTGAAGTTACTTTGATCTCTCAAGGAATGAGACACTCCGGATACAAAATAAGATACAGACTCTGCCCTCATAGGGTTTAGGTTGGAGGGAGATGACATTATATTAATAAAGGACTCTTTAAGTTGATGTATACAAGGCTTACATGAAAGAACCAAATAATGCTTTTTGGAAAGTTACCATTAGAAGAGCTAGGGGGGACAAGACTTCAATAATAAATCTAAAATGTATTCTGCTTCTAGGGGGGAAAGGGGACTCAATCTAAACTGAAGTGGAAAATGTGTTTTGAAACCAAGAAAAACTAATGTTCTGATAGTGTTTTCTCTGACATTAGATTTATTTTCATAATTATATTCAGCAGATAATTTTTTTATATTTAATTTAGGCAGTTAGAAAGTATATGATAGAATTGCCATAATGTCACTATCTAAGTCAACATGGAACAAAATTAAAATTTTTGGACAACCAAAAAGATCTATATAATCCAATTTAATTTAAAGATTGACCCATTTAAAAAGTTCACTAACAACTCCTCATATTTAAATCTTCATTTTAGAATCTGTTAGGTCTGTCATCAAATGATGGAACATTGTATTTGACCATCTAAAGACTGAAATGCTTTTTCTTATCTTCTCTCTTTAAGAGATATCTGATTCTTCAGGAGACAAAACCAAATGGGAGATCAATATAAACAAATAAAAATTACAAATATCAGTGATTTTTTTTCCCAAAAGCTCTCATACATTTTGTGCCAGATATCCTGTTGTTAACACTTTGTTAAGAATTAAATACTCAAGAATAAATGCTGCAAATACATTAAAAAAATTCATTGTTGATGGAAATATTTACCTGGGATTATTACACATATACAGAAATAAAAAAACATATCATCTGATATTTAGAATTACCTGTACCATTGAAATACCATAAAATGTATACTATATTTTTTTCAGATTAGTGTGATGGTCTAAAAATAGAAATGAGAAGTGAGACTGTCAAAAACAAGTGTGTTGTCCACCCCCAGGTATAATATATGGACTCTTCTTGGTCCCAAAATAGCATCACAAATTTCACGTACATCATGTTCTACAGTCTCTCACTTACCACCTCATCTGTGTGTTTGTGTGTGTGTGTGTGTGTGTGTGTGTGTGTGTGTTCATGTCTCAGAAAAAATTCCCAAGAATAAGTCACACTCCACCTATTCTTCTGTACTCCTTCTACAGCTGGTCCATCAGAGGGACGTACAGATTCAACTGTATGGAAAGAAACACAATAATCTAATTTTCTAAAATAAATAGAAATAGTGGTGCTAACTTGAAGCACAAATGAAGTTACCTCTGGAAACCTTTCCTTGATATTCCAAATTGTCCAATAGCATACTGTAATGCAAAGTGTTTTTTGGTTTTTGTTTTTTTAATAACATATGTGTGTTCTTAACATTTCCATTAGAGTTTGAATTAATGTAATGTGGCTTCAAGTTGCAATTTCAAAGTGTATGGGGGAAGGGACCATTACTTGTAATGAGCCCTATTTTTCTCTGTTCTTTAGTCAAAGGCAAAACATTCTGTAATACAAGCAGCAATACTTCTTGAGATGTGGCATATGAATGTTGATACTATGGACAATTGCAAATTTAATTTGAAAAATACATATCCTTTGATATTTAGTAGTTAATGACTGGAAGTATTTATGTCCAGTTTAAAATAAATGAAATTTCATTCCAATCAAATGTCTGAGGTTCCTCTTTTGATGCCATCAGTTAATATAAAACTGTTTTTTGTTTGTTTTTTGGCTGAGCCACACTGCCACCTGTTGGCAGCTCAGCGGCAGCTCAGCTCGGGCTGGGAATCGAACCACTGTTGCTCAGAGTGCACACTCTTGAGCGAGCTCTTAACCAACTGAGCCACTTGGCCAGCTCCTGTTTTGTTTTGTTTTTTTAACCAGGAAGTGTAAAGTTTATGATTCCTTATAATTGTTACATGACCCTTAAGTTTAAAAAAAAATCTAAGTTTAAACTTTATTTTTGCAATTATTCAGTTTCACTACATGCAAAATACATGTAATTATTCTGTTTCACTACATACAATTGTATGCAACTGTACTAAATGTAATCTAAGAAACTATGAACATCCAAGGATTATTTTCCTCTGTTTTATAGGCTGTGGTTTACTAACATCTGCTCTCATAAGAGTTGAAGTTCATGATCTAATATCTTGTGTCCTCAGACAAGACTGAAACTAAAATAGCTTTTTTTTAAAACATCTACTTGCAACATATTATTGTTTTGAAAGCAGTATCATATAAAAATATGTAGAGCTTCACAGTGTATTTAAAGAAGCTAATATATCTTAAAATATAAGATATACCTTATATAATCAAAATCAAAAAAGACCAGTAACAAAAATGAAAGCATAGGAAACATCACTTCCTTAATAGAATACTTGCAAATTGAATTTAGCATTGTATTAAAAAGAATAATATGCCATTAGGGTTTATCAAAAAATAAATAGATAAAAAGGTGGTTCCATAGGAAAAAAATATTATCTAATTCAATATATTAATAGATTCAAGGAGAAGACCTACACGAGCCTATAGAGGCAAAATATAAATGAAATTTGATGCATATTTATGACAAAATTACTTATGAATTATGAACAGAAGAAAGCTTCTTATCTGCATATGATTGGAAAGATATATTAATAAAAGTACTACATTAAACATAATAAATGATTTTGAAATATGCTAAGCATTCTTATTAAACACAGAGACAAGCATCAGAGCCCATTATCTCAACTATTTATCTTTTACTGGATCTTAATCAATGCAATGCATAAAGGCAATAAGTTTAAGCATGCATATTGAAAGAGAAAAACAAATCCTCATTATTTTCAGACAATATGATTTGCAAGCTTGAAAAATCCCAAATGATAAAAAATAGAACTAATAGAAAAGTTTAGCAAGATGACAAACTAAAGTATCAATTTACAGACACAAAAAGTTGTCTCGCTATTTATCAGAAACAGCCCATTAGAAAAAGTTAATTAAAATAATTTAATTTGCAATGACATCATAATCAATAAATATCTAGGAATACATCTGTTTAGATAAGCAAATATTATTTTAAAAGACATAATAATAGCCAATATTTATTTTGAGTGAGCTGTATAAGGAGGTATGCCATTCAGAAAAGAACTTTTTCCCCAGTTGTTACAAGAGCTATTAGGCATCTGTCAGATGCCTCAGCTGCAGAGAAACAATTTGTCAAAAGTCAGGCCTTTTATAGTGTGGCCCATATCCAGTTACTGATAGTGGCAGTCGTGTAAAGGATTGATCATTTTCGATCAATATGGAGCAACTACCATGGGCAATTTTAACTCCAGAGTCCTGGTGCACTTTGCCAAACCTGGTACGGGGTCTTTTGATTTCTTCTTCTTTTCAATCCTTTCCTTCACCTTCTTTCCAGTGGCCTTCTTAGTGGCCTAAGAAATCAGGCAATAAAATGACTTTTCAGAGCTGGATTGTGGTCTGTGTGGCTGGCAATAAGGACTCCATCAGGTGGAACACAAATTGTCTGGGGAAAACTTATTCACACGTAATTTCAGTTGGAAAGAAATGTACCAGTCAGGGGAAACATCAGGTCTTTGAGAGATTTGGATGGGAAAGAGCCAGTAATAATAAAACAAATGAATTGGATGGCTATCACTAGCCTTCAGTGACTGCCTTGGAAGTGATTCTTAAAGTGTGAACCAAGGAATTTGTTAGAAATTCCCGTAATCAGGCTTTACCCCAGATCCACTGTATACAAAACTATAAAAGTGGGGTCCTATCATACATCTTTGAGAAAGGCTCACTGAATTATTCTGAGTCACTGTTTTAGAACACAACTGATAGTCAGTTGAACACCAAGCATGAAAGCTAGAAGTAGCCCACAATGAGCCTATCACCTCCTGTAGTCAGAGAGCAGGAAAAGGAGATGACAGGCCCAGAATTTACTGTCAGTATGGACAAGAAAGCTAAACTCTCAGTTAAGGCAGTTCTGATATTACAATGGCTGAATCTAATTTGGAAGTAGGGATCACCTGGGAAGATGCAGACACTGTATTACACAGACAGTGAAAGAAAGAGCGTCCAAGGGTGCTGGCTTATGACGGTCCTTGTGCAGACAACATTGAAAAAATGGGGGGATGGTGGGGTGGGAGGGGATTCAACAAGGGTGATAAGATGCAATTTTGCTGAAGTACTTATTCTAGACTGCAACCAAGTTGTTTTGTACCCCAAGAAAGGGAAGGCAGAAATTCTCATACTTCGTTAGAAAGTGGGAGGCAAGGAAAATCTTTCCCATGGTGCCTCCTTGGTAGACAGGGAGCCAAGTGAGGAAATGGCCTTGCATTAGCCGCTTCTCATTAGCCGCACGTGCTCTCATGCTCCAGGAAAACCCCATGTTCCAAGGCTCAGATCGACTGTGTCAAGCCTCATTCATGTGGCCTTGTCCACTAGGCACTGTCATGGAGCCCTTCCCCTCCATCACCACCACGCCTTGTTGAAAGCCACGCGTAGGCCTCTCCCTGACAAGACAACATGTGCCCCTCTCAGGAATCCACCTTCCTTCTTGCCATCAGGCCTATCACTTGGATTAAGTCCCAGCAATATCAATCTGGGAACATGGTCCCCCCCAACACTTTTCCACAAGTGTTGATCTCCCAAATACCCCATATTAAATATTCTGTACACTGAACACTGTCTCAGAGTCTGCTTCATTGAGACCCAACTTTTGACAATGAGCTTACTATATAAATCGTTTGTATATCTTGTCATACTTAATCCCTATACAACTCTTTTCATGGGCTCTCAGAGATTTTAATAAACTCACAGTTATAGAATGAGTAAATGATAGAGAAGTAGAGTCGTGATAAAGTGCTTCCTTTTAACCACAATGCTATGATGTCTCACTACATGAGACAGCTGTACACTAAAAAGCGTAAATATCACCCAGTAAAATTTTACCTTATTAAATAAGTAAATAAAATGTAAAAAAGAAAGTTCTTGGGGGAAAATAAGAATCAAGAAAGGTGAGTATACAATAATTGAGGCTGAATGATGAGCACAAGTGCTCATTGTGCTCTTTTGTCTGTTTTTGTGGCTGCTAAAATTTTCTACAATAAAGTGTTTTTAAAAAATAAATTGCAAATATAAAGTCAAAATGTACAAAACAGAGAGATAGCTAGCTCCATATATGTTTCCTTACTTTTAAGGAAACACATAGTGAGACATAATTTCACTTTATATAAAAAAGTCTTAAAATAGGATAAAACACAAGCCATATTGATAGAAGATAAAATTTAATTCTTTAAACTTTTAAGCTACTCTATCAAAAGAAAGCATGCACAAAAATTATGAGAATTGACAGCTTGAGAAAACCTCTCTCTCTCTCTCTCTCTCTCTCTCTCTCTCTCTCTCTCTCTCTCTCTATATATATATATATATATATATATATATATATACACACACACACATATATATATATATGAATGATAGTCATTATTCAGAATAAAGGATTTCTAAAAACCAATAAGAATAAGAATATGACACTCACTGGAGGAAAGTTTTGGAGGTGATGGATATGTTTATAGCATAGGTTGTGGTCATAAGTTGATGGATGTATACTTATCTACAAATACAAAATAAGATAGGTATGCAATTTCTTAGAAATATGATTTAAAATTACACACTTAAAAAATTGTACCAGTCTATGACAATAATTTTGAAAAGAATCAATGATGAATCACAGAATTACATATTTGTAAAACACAAATTATAGGCATTGCCTGGTAAAGAAGAAAACCTATATTTTACTAAAAAACAAACATGAAATAAAGAAATGTATTATATAAACTAAAAGTCAAAGGACTAGCCCAGTCCCCATGCGCAAGGCTTCAGGTTCAGATACTCTGAGTTTTCAAAAGTTAGCAGAGAAGGAAAAATATTCCTTATTTAAGGAATTTCATGAGCCTAGGATTTAATGATCTGAGAATTAGAGAATACAAGATTGCCCATTTTACTTTTTAAAATTAAACTCCAAAACAAAATTTACAACAATACTGTAAAATTTTTTAAATAATAAGATGTTAAAACATCTAGATTAATTCAATTTATTAAAAGGACATGCCAAAACCTGACATACTATCAGTTTGGTTCAAGTATATATAGCAAAAGAATAATCCATAGTGACGAGGATTTACCCGAGGAATGTAAAAATGACAGTATTAGAAAAATCAGAAACACAATGATACATGAAGTTATGTATGTCTATTAGCAATTAAAATGAAAGTGACTGTCCAATTCTGATGCTGATGCCCTGAAATTCAAATTGTTGGACAATCAGTAATACCAGACTCTGCCTGTTTGGGGCCCCACATATCTAAATATTGTCTGAATTGGTAGGAATAAGTTTATAGGTTTCAGGTCTTCATTAATGACAGGTAAAGAAATCAGATATAATATTATTGAAATATAACTGGGGTAAAGAAAGTGATCATTGCAATTATCACAGCATGTCAACATGTAAATACTTTTCCATAATCACAATATTCTTGCATTGTGCCTGAAAATCCTTTGGGTCAAACTACACAGGTTCAGATATGCAGCCAACCTAATTATTAAAGTCTTAGAACCACTCGAAAAAGAAAAATCATAAGCAGTCCATTCTGGAAGAACATAAAGTCAGCTCTGAGAACCTATAACCAAAAGAGATACCAAGAGAATTACTTCAAACATGGGTCAGTCAACTATTACCCTCAGAACAAATTGGGCTTGTCAAGAATTGTGAAGGCTCTGAGAGTTCACCCTACTTCCGTGCTAACAAATTAGCCTGCCACAGTTTTATAGACACTGGCAGAACACCTGAGAGCTTATTAGTCACAACAATAGCAGTAGCTGGAGTACCATTATTGAGTGGCTTCATTGAGCCCCAGTTCCCACACAAAGAAGGCCAGATGCTTCCAGCACACTTGTTATGGGGGAAGCACACTGACAGTATAGGCAATGGTGATCTGGTAAAGCAGGCTGCTAGCAATCCTGCCCGTCTCTATGTAGAGATGCAAGACATTATCTTTATTACCATAGAAGGTTAGCAAACCTTCTCCAGAGGGGGAGATTACCTTTATCATCCAGGGTTTCCAGTTATACCAACATCACTGAAAAGTTACTCAGCAGAAAATTAGTTGCTGAAGCATTTGCGATGGTACAGAAATAGGAGACATCCATGGGAATTGTCTCACAAAACAGCCCACTGCCTGGATCGATCAATACAGGTTCACTGGAGCCCAGCTCCACGCATTCACTTATACATCGGCCATGGCTGCTTTTTGCACTCCAACCACAGCGTTGAATAGCTGAAGTTGAGACTGTATGGTACACAAAGGCGAAAATATTGCTCTATAAATCTTACAAGTAAATCTGTGGGTCCCTGACATGGAAAGATGACTCAGTGGAGGTAAGATCACCAGTAACATAGAAAGGTCTCTCATATCTCACTGAAATTTTGTAGTTATCTACAATGCTGTTCATTCTAGAAACCCCATTAGCAGCTTGTAAATATTTTTATTTTATAAGTATATGTATTCATAATCATATATAGAAATAGATGTTATATATGTATATCTAATATGTATTGTGAATTTTTTACAGTGTATCTTTCAAAAGATTTCCTTTTATCTTTGTTATTTGATTACCTTTAGTTCCGATTCACTTAAAAATATCACTTAACTGAATACAGTGTGCACTTAAGTGCAAAACTCCCAGTTTTGAACTTTGTTATGAGATGATAAGTATACAAGCATATTCAAGAATATTTATAAAAGTGATACGTCAAGGCAGAAGATATGCAAAAACCCTCAATATCCATCAATAGAAATCTTAATAAGTACAATCATGATGGCCCCTGAACATCATCTCTTTCCAAGCCCTGGGAAGGGCATAGCAATGTATTCAAATGGCTGTGCATTTGTTTTGATAGGAAGCTTCCTCAGCGGTCCAATTGGAACCACTCTCATTACTTCAGGAATATGAATCAGTATTCTTAATCCCAATTTTGGGGTGGAGGTGTGGGGTCTAGTCTCCAAGTGCTCAACATATGATTTCTCTGGAGAAAAATCTCATATGTCCCTTCTCCCTTTTCCAATCCAGGAATTTTATTGAAGAGGGTGAGGAGATTTGACAGTGGGAAGCGGTCTTCTCATTTCCTCTAAGAAAGCTTCATCACTGGGGCATTCAGGTAACTCTCTATAGAATGAAACATCTTTCATACTTTGATATATCACTTGCAATTTCCTCAATATCTTCTTAAATGTATAAAATGAGAGATGTGTCTCTGCATCTCTCTGTAAATTACAGCTGTCTGGGACAATGTTTCGCAAATAATAAACCATGTAGGGGAATTGTGCTGAGCTTTACATTTTCTTTTACTCGTTGTGCATTAAATGACATTCCTGAAACTTCACGCTTTGCTCTTTTAACCACCAGAAATAATGTGGTTCTTTTCTTTTTGAAAATAAAAAGTGGCCTTAAAAATGTGTGATATCCCTGGAAGAGTTTTATAGCTGTTAAACAATTTCTCAGGTACTATTTCATTAATTTTTCAAAATAGCCTAAAGGTAATTATATTTATTCAAACTTACTATACCAGAAGCAAAATATGTCACTGAAATTCAAAAGAGTAACTATTGCCTGAAGTTACTTATGTATCATTTTCTCTTTGGCTGATTTTGTTCTGACAAAACTACAGAGTACCACAGAAGGTATGGACAATGACAGGCCATATTCGGGAACCCTGATTTTTAACATTGGCCATTCTAGATTCTAACTCTAAGGAGATGTTGTTGAAGGCTCATTTTACTTTATTTTCCATGACATTTTTGTGACAACCACATCTTAAAATTTACAAGGAGAGCTGACAGTTACCTAATATGATTCCAGCAGCAGACTTTTTTTCCTGAAATGTAGTTCATTTCTTCTTTTCTTTGCATATTATCTGTTCCTTAAGGGAAAAAAAAGTAACACCAGGAAATTATTTTTATTCAAAGTTTAAAGTCAATCTGTTGCTATCTAAGTGATCAATACAAAACATACACTACCTTTATTCTTCTTTTTCATCTATGTTATATGTGTGAAATTGAAAAGTTACTGAACCATTGTTTATTTTAACTTTTTTATCAACTGACTAGATTGGAAAACATAAAAATATCAAGTAAGTTCCCTCTGAGAAACATGTTTAGTGAGACAAATATTTTATATTAAAAATTGAGAATACAGGCTATTTAAACATCATGTTGTAAAGTTTTACCCTAAATATTTGTTTCATTTTGTGTTTTAAATATTAAGAATGATTTTAAAAATGAGGTCATAGTATCTAAAACTGAGGTGGTATTTTAACCATTGTTTTCATTTTAATTACTTTTATCATATAAATTACAGAACTAAACGTTGCTATGGAACTGTCAGAATTTGATTTATTTTTAGTAAGACTACTTCAGTTGCAAGGAATTATAAGCTAAATGAAAGTTACTTTGCCTAGCTTTTAGATTTACAATTTTAAAATCATAATAATGAAAGATGTTAATATATTATTGAGAGGCCAACATAACATTCACTGTTCTTATAGATCATATATATTTAGAAGACCACAAAACATCAATGATGGTTTCAACTCTCTCTGCTCCAGATGATCTCCAGAATTATTTGTCATTAAAACCAAAACATGATTAAGAGAGAGGAAAAAGCTGGATTAATGGTCAGTTGTTGTATTTCTCTCATGTCCTTGGTGATCTTTTACTCAGTTTCTCCTGCATTCATGTAAGGATGACATTTCTCAAAACATACTTTATTTCCATAATACGTAGACTGACTGAACCCTGTTTCAGAATAATAAAAAAATGTTCACAAGGATAGGTCTGAGTATCAATGGAACAAATATATTTTTTTTCAGATCACTTAATGCAACATTGTTTTTTTAAAAATCTGATTTCATACTTAAAAAAAAATAACAAGAGGTTTTGGCTGCCTTGAAGAATACATTACACTCTTCAAGTCGTTCAATAAATTAAAATCTTAGTTAGGAAATAGTTCAGGGCTTGAGATTGGAGAAAAATGTTTCCCAAATTGTGGTAAGATAATTGTTTAAAACATAGCAGGTAGTGTTTAAAACATATCAGAATTTTTTAAGGAACTTATTAAAATTATTGATTTCTGCTAATTGTCTATTAAAATTACTGAGGCCAGTCCAGATCTCATCAATTTGCATCTTAGCGAAGTTAAGTTCTGAAATGTGAATTCAGAACATCAATCTGGATGATTTGCCAGATACCTGAAGCTGAGGAATATTTAGGTTTCTCGAGTCACCTCAATTCTGCTTTCCATATTTATAATCCATCCATAGATAAGTATTAACAAAACATGGAATTTCTCCTAGCATCCATCTTAATATTATTTAAAAGATATCAAGTAACCAACTATAGAAATAATCTCTGAGACTTATTGGAGGATCACTTCATAAATTATATAAATGTCTAACCACTAGGCTGTACACCTGAAACTAATATAAAATAATATTGAATGTCAACTATAATTTTTTAAAATAGTCACAAGGATATAAGTACAGCATAGAGAGTATAGTCAATAATATTGTAATAACTATGTACAGTGTCAAATAGGTAATAGTCATATCAGGGTTATCACTTTGTGAGGTATATAAATGTCTAATCATTATGTTGTTTCCTACACCTGAAACTAATTTTTTAAAAATCAACAGAAAAAAAATAAATAAACAAAAGGTATCTAATTATTATTGACTATAAAACAGTGAATAGCACTCCTTTCCTGCCCCAAGAATAACTCCTCTATATTAAATTTTTCTTTCCAAATATTGGCTGGTTAGTAAAAAGTGTGGATAATAATAATGGAAATTCTTAAGACTTTTATTATGAGTGGCCTTATTCAATTAATAACATATTTTCCTTATGATCTATATTTTTTTACAATAAATATATTACTGTATAAAATGTATCAATTTAAAGATTATGGATAGTTTCATCATCATTATTGTAGTTTTCACAAGCAGGATTTTTATTTTATTTTATTTTTAATTCAAGTTTATTGGGGTGACAATGGTTAGTAAAGTTACATAAGTTTCAGGTGTACAATTCTGTAATATATTAATGTCATCTATATAGCACATTGTGTGTTCACCACCCAGCCAGCCAGAGTCAGTAGATGTGGGTAAATGGGATCAAACATATGGTGATGGCAGGAACCTCATTCTTAAAATTTTTTAAATTTGATTAGGAAAGTATTTCAGGAAAAGTCACCCTTCACTTTTCCATTGGAACACTCTTAGTTGATCATTACATTCATTATGAAGACCATAAAGAAAACTCATATAGCAAGGAGCATTCCAAGATGGCAGCCAAGCTTTCTGCTCCCTGGTCTACATTCCTGGTATAACCCCCTATCGTGAGCATAAGTGGAGCTTGTGAATAAATGAAAGTGTCTGGCCACAAGTGCCCCCCACAGGCAGTTCACAACATGGATGTACCCTTTCTTCCAGACCACGAGAAGATATCTGAGCACAAAATACAGATAAACCATGCCTGTGGTTCTGAGTCACAGAAACTATGAGATAATAACTTTGTATTATTTGAGGCTTTAAATTTGTGTTAACTTATTATGTGGCAGTAGGATATCAGTACACCATTTTCTAAAAAATTATAGTATTTAATGAAATTATTTTCTTAATAATAAAACTAAAGCCATTGTTTTATCTTAAATATTATCAGAAGGATAACGTGTTTAATCATTATGGATAATATGTCTTCCCAATCCTCTCAAGTAGACAAAATTACAGTTTTATAATGTAGAAAAATAATTTAAAATAAGTTGAGCATCTTAAAATAAGTGCTGTACACTTAAGTAAATTAAAGAGTACAAACTAGCTCGTGTCGAGAAATCTGCAGGTCTCTAAAAATTAAAATTACAAACCACCACTTTCATAAGCTAATTTAAAATTATTTTTGAAGTACTGATCATTTTATTGTTTTGCTGATACAAAATTTAGAGATTTATTATAGAAACTATATCCAATATGAAATATTATTTATTTGGAATCTATGATGTGACTACCATGTTACCAAGTTCACAATATACATATGAGGAAGTAGTTAAAAAAATATTTACTTTCCCTTTGTTTGAGAAGCATTTAGAATTCATATATGGCTGTGATTCTTATGAAAAGCTCTGATGAAGAACTGGTGAAGGGCAAGTTTACATCGATGATTTCTAGGTAGTAGGTGGCGGTGGAGAGAAAATATAGTGTAGTTGGCTAGACAAGTGATATATATTTTTAATACTTTAAATTTGTTCATTTTCAGTGTAATTGCCTTCGACAGTTAAGTTATAGTCTATATCTCAGCATCTAGGTTTCCTTAAATATGTTTCTGTTATATAACCCTTCTAGTAATACACTAAATTTTCTTTAAATGGCCCTGTTGTTTTTATATTCAAAATACAGCCTATGAATTAAAACAAGTAATGTGAGCTGTAGCCACTCTAATAGTACTTTGCAAAGGGAAACCATTTTCAGAAAGCTCAAGCAAGTAGGGTTCATAACTAGAGTGTTTAATGAAATATATTGATTAAATGTTACTTAGCCATTTCTTAAAAGGAAGAGCTATAATAGCAGAATTAAAGAAAGAAAGCTAAGCTGGGAGCTTTTTTGTCGTTGTCCTTTGTTGTTGTTGTTTTTTTTTGTTTTTCACAGGGTATTATAATAACAGGAAAAAATGAAGCAGTGGCTATATATTTCCTCTCTCTCTCTCTCTCTCTCTCTCTCTCTCTCTCTCTCTCTCTCTCTCTCTCTCTGTTTTCTATTTTCCTCATGAGAAAAGATTAGAGATGTAAAGGGTCATTAAGTACAAATAGTGGTTTAATGAGAAACGATTATTATCTCACAAGGAAGACTCCTTACCATCTGTGAATCTTAATTATGGAGATAAAAATAACACCTAGTTGTGAAAAGAACAGAACAAGAGAAAAAACTCTAAGATTCTCAAAGTTAGGGCCATTCAAATCTCAGAAATTTAAAATGCAATGCAGGCTCCATAGAATGGCAGCTACACACAAGTGGGAAGTGTGCCTGCTAGTAATGTTTTCTCATTCCAAGGGTGGAGAAACAGCCACCAGTGGCCATGGAACCCTCAACCAGCACATCGGCTGTCAGTGGTTATTAGGGAGCTAAGAACTGTTAGCAGTTTACATTAATAAGGGGTTAATTTCACTTTCATTCTCAACTATTATAAGATTTCTCTCTTTAATCAGATCTTTTAGAGAAGAGTAAATTAATACTTTAGTTTGAAGAAACATTTCTATTCTGGTCAGTAAAAAGTTTATTCAGTATCATGTATCAGGATGCAATAAACCATGCTCAAGCTGCCACAATAAAATACCACAGAATAGATGGCTTAAGTAAC
Source organism: Hipposideros armiger (assembly GCF_001890085.2). Taxonomy (NCBI): domain Eukaryota; kingdom Metazoa; phylum Chordata; class Mammalia; order Chiroptera; family Hipposideridae; genus Hipposideros; species Hipposideros armiger. The sequence goes on along the minus strand of NW_017732744.1, from coordinate 44,939 downwards.
CTATTTAAGAAATTTATTTCTGGGGGCTGGGAAGTATAAGAACAAAGTGCTGGTAAGATGGCTTTCATTCTGAGGCCTCTTCTGTTGGCTTGTAGGTGATCTCAGTTTCTGTTTGCTCATATGACCTTTTCTTTGTATGCACTCAGGGAAGGAAGGAGAGGGAAGAGGAGGGAAGGGAGGAGAGGAGAGGAGAGGAGAGGGGAGGAAGAGAGAGAGAGAGAGAGAGAGAGAGAGAGAGAGAGA
>NW_017732744.1:1895-44448 GCF_001890085.2 Hipposideros armiger | reverse complement strand
CCAGCTCCAGGTTAAGCTGTTGTTCAGCATCTTAGCTGTGGAGGGCAGTGTCACTGGCCCTCATATGTGGGATCCAAACCAGGGCCCTCTGGTGTCCCAAGCCAGTTCTTAACCATCGCGCCACTGGGCCGGCCCTGGTGTCTCTTCTTATATGGGAACTAATCCCACCATGAGAGCCCCACCCTTATGACCTCATCTAATTACTTCCTGAAAGCTGCACCTCCAAATACCATCACACTGGAGGTTGGGACTTTGTGAGATCATAGACAATACATATGTATTGGCCTCTGCTCCAGTTCCTGGTACAGCACCCCTAAAACCCTTTTCATTTCCTAAACAATAAGAGCACTAGAACCATCTTTTGTTCTACTATTTGATCTTTGACCCTAGTTCCTAATACAGAATTTCCTGGGCTATTGGAGTGTCTTTTGTTCTAATGAGGTGACCCTGGTTGGTTCCTGGATGAGGACTGGTCACCAGAAAGACCAAGCCATGATGAAAAGCTTGGAATTTTCAGCCTCATCCCTCATTCCCAAGATTGGGAAGAGGGGCTGGCAAATGAAGTTAATGATCAATCATGCCTACGTGATGAAGTCTCCATAAAAATCCCAGAAGTGCAGGGTTTGGAAAGCTTCTGGGTTGGTTAACATGCAGAGGTGCTGGGAGAGTGGCACATTTGGAGGGCATGGAAGCACTTTCCCATCCCACATACCTTGCCCTAGGCACCTCCTCCATCTGGATGTTTATTTGTATCTTTTATCATACCCTTTTATAATAAGCTACTAAATAGTAAGGAAACATTTTCTGAGTTCTGTGGGCCACTCTAGCAAATTAATCAAACCTGATGAGGGTGTCCTGGGAACCTATGATTTATAGCCAATGGGTTGGAAGCCCAGGAAACTTTGGATTTTCAGTTGACAGCTGAAGTGCTGGGATGGCTGTCTTATAGGACTGAGCCCTTAACCTGTGACATCTGATCCTACCTTTAAGTAGATAGTGTCAAAACTGAGTTAAATTATAGGATACCCAGGTGGTGTCACAGAAAATTGCTTGTATAGGAAAAACTCGCACACATTTGGTGTCTGGAAGTCTCAGTACTAAAGTGTTCTGTGTGAATAATAAAGAAGAAATACATAGGAGGAAGAGGGTTTTGCCTACACAGGCTTCAACTTATAAATTTTAAGGGGACACAAACATTCAAGTCCATTACAAGCACTATATCTAGTAGGAGCTATTCTAGAAACTTCTAAAAACACATTTCACAAGATTAAAGTTGTCAAAACAATATCTATTTTAGGCATTTAAATGAAATTTTAGTATCATTATTTCAATCCACTTAATTCTGTTTGTCCCATAGTTAGAATACTTAGGTCTGGAAAGAACAGAGGATAGTAGGATGGCCTTTTCCACTATTACATTTTCTAAACACCTCATGACTTAACTGGATTTACCTGCTTATTGAATCCTTATTATGTCAGACACAATGAAAACACCATAGCTTCTCTTTAGATCATATAGGTTTACAATTCCTGTATCATATTATATTCTCCCACTGACCCCCAACTAGATCTATCTGCAGCAACATGACCACTCATATAGTACAATAACCAAAATAATCATTGTGCTAAGAAGTAGAAGAATGTTGACGTTTGCTTACAGATGCGTCATTCACCTACTATTCGTCTTCTTTCCCCTTCCCCTTTTTGGGAGTTTGAAGCATTTGATAATTCATAAGAAAGCCAATTAAATTGTTCAGATTTAGGCCTTTCACCAGTCCCTGCCCTAGGCATTTAGTAGCACACTTAAAGTTAGTGGGGGCTTTTCTTCCACAGTGACCACTAGCCAGGCAAAAAGAAATTACATATTACAATCAATATTATTTAGCCTCTAGACTGCAGCGGTTCTCAACCTGTGAGTCGCGACCCTTTTGGGGGTCAAATGACCCTTTCACAGGGGTCGCCTAAGACCATCGGAAAACAAAAAGATATTTACATTACGATTCATAACAGTAGCAAAATTACAATTATAGAGTAGCAACGAAAACAATTGTATGGTTGGGGGTCACCACAACATGAGGAACTGTATTAAGGAGTCGCAGCATTAGGAAGGTTGAGAACCACTGCGCTAGAGGAAGATGGACACATATCTTTGGTCACAAATGTTGGCTAAAAGTACATAAGGAGAAAAATAGGATATGGGAGCGTATATGCTTCTTGAAAGTATCTAAATGGAAAAACAAAAGGATCAGAAGGGACTAATGAGCAAGCTCAGGAAGAGCACAAGCCTGTGTATGACTGAAGGACGAGAGGGACACTGGCAATTCAACAGTGTGCTACCTTTCAGAACAACCACATCTTATTTGATTGGAATAATAACCTTCAGCAATAATTATAGTCTTTTCCAAGATTATCAGCATGTAATACTGCCTCTGCAGAACAATGTCTCAGTTTTTCTCAGCTCTTCTCATATACATGTTTTGACCATAGACGCATAAATATGCTAAAGACCCAGATTAAGGCCATGAGAAAATTTGAGGGTACCGTAGTAATTTGAATAATTTTCTAGATAACTAACGTTAAAAAAAAAGTTCAATGTTTTGTTTACTCCTTGAAGGTTTGCTAACAGTAGTGTAATTATCAAGGTCCAGTACACTAACTCCAAAGTTGTGAGCATCACAGATTTATGAAGGAATAAATCTTAGTATCTTGATGAACAATGAAGGCTTAGTAGTTGCCAGCATTTTTATCGATTGATGATACTAAGTGATTTTACAAGGTTAATGAATTTTAATTTAGATGTCATTATTGTACTCTCTGCTTTTTCCTATCCAATCTATTAAAGCTCAGCATGGGGCAAAGCCATGATGACCTGCCGATAATTGCTGGTTGACAATGTTGCACAATAGTTGGTCCAGAAGAAATCTGACCTTGCTGATCTGGCATGGGAGCCTAGTGAAATGCCACAAAGGTTATTGCAGAACACGAGTCAGAATTTGTATCACGGTTGTCATGCCAGTGATAGAACAGTGAGGTTATGTTTGCCCAAGTGGGAGCAGCAAGGTTATAGAACCACTTGCAGCATTCTCCTCTGGCAAATTAATTAGCTTAGACCTCTCCAAAGCCAGTTAACAAAAATTAAAAATCATTGGAGAAACTCATGAAATCATAATAAAGGAGGCCACGCTGCTCAGTTTGGCCATGTACTACAGACTGCAGAGTCCCCAAAGCATTCTCCCTTATGTCTATCCACATCCTCTAAGATTGAATCATGGCCAGAGTGAAAAAAAAGATACATTACTGGGAAAATAGATCTATTCATCTTGCAGACATCCTAGACATAATTTTAAATAATTTTACATGTGGGATAGGTGGATGTAGTAAAATGTTAAAAATTGATCATCTGGGTGAGGTGACTATGAGAGTGGTGTGCATTTTTGTTGCTACTTTTGTGTACATGACCATGAGATATGAAGTGAGAGCAGCCAAAGAGCTGCCATCTTTGGCGCTGTTTGCAGCCTGGCTATATATCCTTATGTACCCTCCTCTCCCAGAGGACATGAAAAGTAGGCCTGGAGGTCCTCTGAACATTTAGTGCTTTCTTCTATAATCATCTTCCAAATTCAGACTCCTCTAATGACCACAATTTACCTCAAAAGATGCCTGGTCCCCATTCTGTCTCACACACACCTATACACATTACTATTTGCTAAGAAATATAAGAGGTTCTTTATTTCTGCTGTAATTTAAGGAAAATGTCTACATTTACATTAATGCAAATTTCTTTAAAATTTTTTATTCTCACTCTTAAAATATTTTACTAGTCTGTCAGTAAAAGGTAATGAAGTTTCTTAAACTTAGCTTCCTAATATCCTCCACTTCATTTCTTCTAGGCAGCATCTTACTACTTTCTCAAAATCCAGCTTAAATTCTAATTCTCCATGAAGTTTGCAAGAGTATTCTTCAAAAAGAAACCATTTTTCTGGAGATTCATGATTTCTAAAAGTTTGCTCCATAAAACATTTGATTTTTGAGATGGTTTTTTAGATCAATTTTATTTTAATTAACTTTGGAAAGTACTGTATTTTATATCCCCTCTTTTAGAGATGAAAAAGGCATTAAAATTTCTGAAATTTCCTGAAGATATAAACCAAATTAGCTTGATTTAATCCAGATATGTCTGAATGTATTTGATGATGGAAACTTTCCTCCATCCTATAAGATTTTTTGATATCTTCTTAAACTGTATTTCATGTATTTCAATTTAAAGAATGCTATATTATAGACAATAGATAAAATCAATTGGTTATTAATTTATATATTACTTTATGACATTCTTTGTTGCACTGAAATTGGCTAAGGTTTCTTATTTACCTTTTTATATACTTATGAGTGCCTTGAGAATTATTTTTTTCTTTGTTCTTAGTTCTCGCAAAATACCTAGGAAAGGACAAATATAAAAATATTATTGAAGATGCAGAAAGGCTAAAAAATAAATAATTTGTGGTTAATTTATTAAAATTATATTGAAGTGCTTTAGACATAAAATGGTATAAAGAATAATCTATAATACATAACATATTGTATATTATTAAAGAATGGCACAGGGAAAAGTATATACATACCACTTAGCTTAAAAATAAAACTTTAGACTAAAGGTTGAAGATCCCTGTAAACTCTTCCTAGATGGCATTTTATGTTCTCTCTTTAGAGGAAACCACTATCCTGAAGTTATTCTTCCCCATTTTCAAACGCTTTCTTAATAGTTTATTTTAATATTTTATTATAAACTCTGTATTATTAAATAATGGTATCTATCAATTAATGTATTTTATACTTTATATAAAGTGTTATGCTGTGTGTATTTTTATTAATTATCTTACTTTATAATTATATTTTTAATATTTAGCTACACTGAAAATACTCCTAAAAATTCATGCATGTTTAGTGCTAAATAAAATTATATTATATAAATCCAATATAATAAATGTATTCAATCTTCAATTAATGTATATTGAAATGTTCTGATTTGTTGGTGATTAAAATAATACTTCTGTGAAAATTCTTGAACCCAGCTCCATTTGCTCTGTTGAATACATTTTATTAACTTGTGGTACTAGAATTTCTACACCATAATGTATGCACACCATTAACTCTAGTTGTATATCAGTGACTTATCATTGGGTAACAAATGACCTCCAAAACATTGAAAGAACACCATTTGTATTCACTCACAAATCAGCGGACTGGCTGTGATGACTGGGAAAGTGGGAACAGCTAAAATGGCTTCAATGCTGAGATGCCTGGAATCTCTGGTTTGTGGACCATATACTCTAGTCCAGGAGTTAACAGACTACACCCCAAACCAAATCTGGCACATGACCTGATTTGATATGACCTATAAGTATAAATGTTTTTTGCACTTTTTCAAGGGCTGTTTAAAAAAAAAGAAAGAGAAAATAGAAGGAAGTTAAAAAGAAAGGAAAGAAAACAGGAAGGCAGGAAGGGGAGGGAGAGAAGTAGGAATAAAAATTTCTGTGACCTGTTTGGTCAAGTTATTTATTAATCTGATAATTAATGTATTATGTCAGTTTTAAAAAATCATCAGCCCAAATTCTTTAAATACTGCCTCACATCATGTTTGTTCCAGTATTTTCTTTTGGAGCTCCCATGAACAGATATTTGTCATTCTATCCCTGATGCCTCTTAACTTTCTTTTCCAACTCCTTGTCTTTTTTGTGCTAAATCTATGTAGCATTCTCTGCACAACTTTATATATTTCTTCAAGTTGACTAGTTCTATTTGTGGTTGTATAAATTATTGACTTGTATGCAAATTAACTTTTGTTAACTATATGTTATGCAAATTGATATGAATTTCAACTATACTATTAGTAAATTCTTGAAGTTCTATTGTCTTCTGAAGTCTGATTTTTTTACAGTAGCATATTCCCATTTCAAAATTCTTCTTAATCCTTTTGCTCTTTTGAACAAGTTATTTTATTTTATCTTAAAATTACAATTTCTGAAGAAATTGGGACCAATTTCTGGTGTTTATTGTCTCTTCCGAATCTTCCATTTTTAGCTGATTTTCCCACGTTTGAAATTTTGATTGTGCATTCAGGTAAGCTGATTCCAGTCTGTGGGAAATCTGGGAAATTCAGGATATTTCTTCATAGAGGATTTTTGTTGGTTTCTGCTATGTACCCTAGAACTCCACTCACTTTCAGTTAAGAAATAATTAAAATGCATTGTCAGTTTGGAGTTTTCTGACATGTTGGAAGTTCACAGTCTGAATACTTGCAACGTCTATAAATTTTAAAGGACAGGAGAAACTTGACTCCTACTCGGAAGCCAGGCAGCCTAGTTCGGTTTCTTTCTAGTTCCCCTTCCCCTTTCTGCGGGTCTCTTGGTATATATCTTTCTGACTACGTGGCCCTTCAAAAGTGTAAATGAAAGTGTAGACCTCAGGTCCACTTTCGCATTTCATTCTACGATGACTTAGCCTCCTGTAAAATCAAGTCTCTGTTTATTTAGAAAAATTGGGAAAAAGACTTCTAAGTCAGACGCTGCTTTGTGTATGTTCTATATTAGAGAGTTTACATATGTATTTATTTTAGATACCTTATATTTTATATGTAAATACCCATTTATTTTACGTTTCATAATTCTCTGTGTGTATTCACAGTAGAAAATGTCTAATATTTCTATAAACAACTTTCATTTACTATTCAAAGGAATTTTTATGAAAATGATATGTTTTCTCAGAAAAGGCAGAACTTGCTATGTAGAGAGTGGTACTTCCATAATGTATGGCTAACAATACATGCAAAGGTAAATCAGTATAAATAAACATATTTTGCCCCCTCAATAATGTGATAATTTTTATTTATATGGAACTGGTTTAACAGTTAGATAGAAAACATATGTAGTGTTTAATTAAATATATTTTTAAATACACTCCCTTCGATTTAAGCAATTTTTTAAATTTAATATATTTTATACATATTTTCACACTTTAGGATATATTTATAGTTTTATTAAAGTTACTATCATTGCAATTTATTTTTAATAAATGCTCAAAGATAAATAAATGAAAGCACTCTCTTCAGAAAACTCTATACATATAATGACTTAAACAATCAATTTTAAATGATATACAAGAACCAGAAGAGTTCCCAAGTCCAATTTTAATAATGTATTAAAGTAGACTATGTCTGTACTGTGAAGTTAAAAGTTGCCTAAATGAAAATACTTATTTTGGAATGTCAACAACAGACATTAACACTTTTCAACACTACTATTTTATCCCCCAGTTTTAATTTCACATTATCTCTCTTTAGGTAAAATTTCCTATTATATGGTTAGGTAAAATAATAAATTTGTGGAGCATTTGCAAAGCAATAATAATTATTCAAATAGTTGTATCTTATAAAATTTATAAATCTTAAATAGCATGCTGAGGCATGTATAAAAATCATTAAAATACATGCATTATAGCTGCAGAATTTAAAAAATATATATGTTCTACTGCTATTTCAAAATAAACTGATTTAGCCCATGCCACAAGCCATGCCCCATCAGCCTGCATGTATTTTTTATGTTTTTTCTTGAATATATTGATGCTCAGGTACTTGCTTAGTGATATAATTCCATAATGATTTGGTCCCAAAACCGCACAAGTTTCAAAATTCTCTGAGATTCATTAACCTCTCATCCCCCAACTGATGCACAATTGGCATATGAACATGGCTTAAGGCCATTTATATTCAGGCTACATGATGCAGAGAGTGAGGCAATTATCCCAGTTAGTTATCTACATTGAATAAATTCACCTTTAGGTTGCCCTCTTCTCCCAATCATTTGAGGAAGGTACACAGGTAAAAGATCCTGTTAAAATTATAATTCCCTCCATTCACCAGGTAATACTTCCCAGCCTTCATAGAAAGAGAATTCACCTAGAAGATTGTGATTGGAAATGTGGTAAAAGCCTGTCATTCACATATGGCAGTGATTCTCAATTTTCGCGTGCATCAAATCATCTAAAGAAAAGACCTGTTAAAAGAGAGTTTGCTGGGCCCCACTCCCAGAATTACTGATTTAGTAAGTCTAGGGTAGGGCCTGAGAATTTGTGTTTCTAATAAGTTTCCAGGTGATGATGATGATGATGCTGTTCTAGGCACCACACTTTAAGAACCAGTGACCTGGGCCGGCCGAGTGGCATGTTGGTTAAGAGCTGGCTTGGGACGCCAGAGGACCCCGGTTCAGATCCCACATATGAGGGCCAGTGACACTGCCCTCTGCAGCTAAGATGCTGAACAACAGCTTAACCTGGAGCTGGGCTGCCTGAGTCACTGGCAACAGCGTAGGCTGCAGCCCCTGCTGCAGTGGGTTGCCATGGGCTACCGTGTGTAGCCAGCAACCAGTGTGAGCGGCCAGCAGCCGCTGTGAGTGGCTGTCCAGAAGCCAACGACTGACCTGCCTCACCGGGAAGAGCGCAATGATGGTGCCAACTTGGGACAGTGAAGCAACGCCCTCCACAACTAGACTGAAGAACAAAAGGACAGAAACTTGTGTGCTCCCCTACCCCAACTCCCCAGTGCTGTTCCCATTCCCCAATTCCCCAATTAAAAAAAAAAAAAAACCTTAAAAAAATATTTAAAAAAAAATAAGAAGAAGAACCAGTGACCTTTGCTACTATTACAGAATTGATCATGTTGTAGCATTCAGTGTAACTATGGAATATTTACAAAACACTCCCATCTTCAGAGCAAATCTCACCATATGTATGGGCTTAGCCTTTCTTCTTGTCACCAGCTGTTAGCTGACTAGACCTGTCTGATAACTATTAAGTTGCTGATTTATAGCCCTGTTGTAGTTCTCCAACTGTGCATGATTTAAAAAAACAAAACAAAGAAGTGCTGACTGAAATAATCACTTGCCCAGAGTTTAAGACTTACCATTCTTTAGAATGTTGAATCAGTTCCATTAAATAGTTTCATCATTAAAAACAGTTAATATAAACCAAAGGAATTTAAGAAATTCTGTAAGACAGGTTTTATGAATCAATTCAGTAGGCAGATTATCAAATTAACACTTTCAGGAGTCTTCTTGACAGAAGTAATTGGCTACCATGGTCTGCTTAAGAAGAGGAAAGTTGACTCTTATAAATAAGTAATGGCATATTTATATATGTAGAAAGAATCTGAGGGTAAAGTGAAGGGCACATCCAATCACAGTGATGAATTCATTCCATGTGGCATCAGAGAACATTCTAGACTCATTAAATCTGGGACTGCTCTGATTTTTTCCATTTTGAAGTTGCCATATAAAATACAGACTGCCCAGTTAAGTTGAATTTCAAATAAATGAGTATTTTTGTAGCATAAGTATATCCCAAATATTGCACAGGGCACACTTTACTAGAAATTATTTGTTATTTATCTACGCACCAAATTTAACTGGGCGTTTTAATTTGCTAAACCTGGCAACTGTATTCTAACTGGACTTGCTCATATGAAAGGTTGGCATGAGCAGTATGTGTATACAGTAAGTCCTCACTTGTCAATAGGTTCAACTTTAAGTGAAATGATGTATATCAAAACCAATTTTGCCATTGTCCAATTGATATAATCAATAATTAAGTTCCTACTGAGTCCCATCAACCTTAAAATGAAACAACGTTGGGCTAAATGATGTTATTCAAGGACTTGCTATATTTATCTCGTTATGAGCAGAGTCTTTTGCTTTTTTTCCTCCTAAGTATCATTGTTTCTATGTTGCAGTGTTTAATCAGAGAAACAGAACTCCTTTGAGTATTAACACCTTACATGCTTGCTGGAAAAGCTGAGGAAGAGATGTTCCAAAAGGGTACAATTTATTAACCAACTTCGTAAAACACTCCTGTGGTGGAAAAAGTTAAAACTAGCAAGGCAAACTGGGAAGCCAGGCACATCCTTCCTGCCAAAGTGGGACTGTGACAGAAAGCTAGTGGAGAAACATAGAAAGCTCTATGTCTGCCCTTGGAGGTGAGCCTATTAGGGCCAACTGGTGATTGGATGTATCTGATAAAGATCAAGAGGTGAAGGAGCAAAGTTGGAATTGGAGATAGAGATTTAAGAATGTCAACCTACTGCTCTTCTTCCGCTCTTATCAGGTACTATTATGAGTTGTCAAATTGTAAACGTTTTGTTAGTAAGGAGATGGGCTTAAATAAACCCTCACAGCTGTGTCTTGGTTTGTTCTTTCAAACACTAAAGCTTTTTAACTTTGTTTACTCTGTTGTAAATAGTGTTTAATCAAAGCTATATAGGAAAAACAGGGAACAAAGACAAAGCCAACAGTTTCCTTGAAAAAGGCATAAATAAAAGGGAGAGCACTTAATTTTTTTGTACTCTCCTAACCCATTCTTTCCTATGAAGACAAGATTAGACGGAGCTGAGGTGAAGACACTTAACGTCCACATTGGAGGGTGTTTGTTGTTGATGAAAGAGGCCATTCGCACCTTCCACATATCATAGCCCCTTCATTTTGGTATAAGGCCAAAAGAGTATTCTATAAATATAAACATAATATAGGGTAGATTCTATTGAAAAGTTTGATTGAAGTGGCTAGTTAAATCAAACAACCATTAGAATTAGGCAGCTAGATGAGATTTCCCCACTCCCAGAGTAGCCTAGGTTGCTCTGTTATAACAGATTAACCCAACACTGTGTTGGCTGTGTCATTGAGTCTGCAGCTTAGTCCTTTTCATTCATTCTCTCAAGCAGAAAAATTGGGCAAAGGGTAGATTACTTCACAGTTAAATTACAATCAAAATAATTGAACAACTTAATCCTCTGCATTTTTAATATACATATATATTAATTTCCTAAATAAAATGATTTAGTAAAGATTTTTTAAAATCTAGTCATTTTTACACCTGAAAAGCATATAATATTGTATGTCAACTGTAATTGAAAAATTAAGTTACTGTATTTTAAAAATAAATAAATAAAAATAAAAACCTAATCACTTTATCTTGCATGAATGTATAAGATATACATCAGTTTAATGAATATTAAAACTATTAAGATGATAAAAATAGCAAGTACTTGTTTTTATTGAGTTTCAAACTCTACTCTTCTAAAAGGCCTTGCGTTTTTTACCAAATGACAATTTCTCAGAATAAGGAATGACTTATTTCATGGATAGAGTCATTAGTGCTGCATAATATGAATCACCTGATACTTTTATACTGCAGAGCATGTTTTCAATTATATTGCATCAGTTACCATAGAAACATCATGCTTATAAAATATTCTCTATATTAGTATTGCTCCATAACTTTCTATATAAATTGATGTTTGTTTGTCAATGCCTGGAATAAAACATAGATTTTAAAATTTCTGCATCACCATTTTCTACCATAATGGGATCAGAAAACTAATTTAGAAGATATTATGAAACTATTAACTTATTACAATGTTTCTTAAAGACTTATTTCGTCATGTCTGCTTTTGCTTATACAAATAAGTATACTATTACACCATTAGTGATAAGCTTATAAGTATGTTCTAACAGTTTTTTCTGCAAAATTTATTAATCACTTGTTATTCTTTAAATCAATGTAGAATGCAAGAAAAAGGATATATGGACCCTCCCAGAGTTCACCATTCCTTTGAATATTTCCAGTTTATTACTTCAAATGAAATGATAATGCATTACAGCAGCAGTTATTCACTGAACAAGCTACTCTTATACTGTACACGCTTACTATTGATGACTAGAAAAAGAACAACTCATTATGGAGATAAAAATTTGGGGATACTTAGCAACAAACCACAGGTTAATTTCAAGGGTTTGCGGTAATGAAGAGGAGATAAATATAGGTATATATGAATGAACTCCATAATATATTTGTTTGGATTAGAAAACTGCAAAGTGTAGTACATTCCACCAACTGTTCTGAAGCTTGTTGATGGGATTAAAAATCTTTCCCCAGCTTGTTCATCACCTCAACTCATGGGTCCCCACTGAAGTCCAGGAGCTCTTCTCCACACTGTTAAATAAATAAGTGAAGCTCTGCCTTCATATTTCCCTCGAGACTTATTTCATGCTGAGGAAAAGCATCAAATGTAAAAAAGTTATGAAACACATGGGAAGCTTTGTCCTTGTCTCTTCATTTCTGTTAATACCCCAAAGTTAAAGAAACATGGTTTAATTCTGCAAAATATCAACTTTCTCCATTTTATACAATGAAAAAGTAATATATTTTTTGTTGTAATAACTCTAAATTGCTTTTGAAATATATATTGATTCACGTATGTTTATATATATTTGCATCCATAATTGGTAGATATAAAAAATTAATGAATGTTAATATAGTGATTAAATTACAATATTTGATGAGCTAATATAAAGATAGAATTGAAACATGGATGAGGGCAATCTCAAATCTCCCTATGGTTTTAACATCTTCTAAGAAAAGTTTCATCTTATAAACCCTAACATTTAAGCAGAGATGAAAGAAAGCATCTTTGATTAGTGTCTATATCTATCATATATTCGAAGTTTACCTCAGTAGACTGACTTAGATTTTTTTTAAATGTAACGATTTATCATTTAAACATAAATATATGTTTAAGAAAAAGCTAATGACTTTCAGCATGTATTCTACAACTTAAGACATATGTAATTTACAGGGAAAAAAAGATACTCTGGAGGGAGGATCATGACAAGCTGCCACTAGTTTCTCTGCTTCCTATTAAATCTTTATATTTGACACAAGTAATAAAACAGAAATATTAATAAATCAGTCTTCCTTCAATGCTGATCTCAACAGATTTTTTTTTAATATGCCTTTGGAAGCCACCCAGGAGAAATAACCGACGGTTTGGGGGGATTTTAATTTTAATTTTAAATAAAACCAAAGCTAAAAGGGGAAGCTTTTTAGGAATTCTTTGATTTTTTTTAAGGGCATTTTTTTCCCGAATATTTTAAAAATAGAGTAATCTAGTCACAATTGACGTACCCTTAAGAAAATTCCTCAACTTTCCTATTTTATCGTATCATAGAATTGCTTTTGGTTAAGTGAATTAGTATGTGGATAAGTATAGATATCAAGATCTGGCCCCAGGCAGAGTTTTAGGCAACACACAGAATTAGAGACAGAATTAGGTCAGTAGATGTTTTTGAAGTCTCTCTCTCCACCCGGGCAGGAGGGGCAGAGTTAGCAAAGCATTCATAGGAAAGTGACTGGAATTTTCAGAATTGCTAAGCGATGATTTTCACACATAGGTGTACAGGCAATCAATGTAAGTTACCCTTCTCTCTGGAGAGAATGGACCCGAAGGACAGATCAGATTTGAACAGCAAGCCCCGCTGCTGAGAGAACAGATCAGTCAGTGAAGGCCCGAAATGTGGAAATCCTAGAAATGGTAGTTCTGACAATTTGGCAGGGCCAGTAATATCAAAAACTGCCCCTCCAGAAAATGTTTGACAATCAAGACTTTCTCACTGCTAACAGGACTACAATCATATAATTAAATCATCCCTCCCTGAGATATGAAGGCTTTGATATGATAATCTCAGGTTTATATACCTAACAATGTTTGGACTGGGTAATGAATAGTAGAGAGCAGAGAATTAAAATATTTAGCAAAACTGTTATGTAAAGATAATTTCATTTAATTATTTTAACTTTCATCTCTTTGGGACTTTAAAATTAGTGGGCTTCTTCCCAGGAAATTCATAAGTGTTGTGTTTCTATATAAATGTGGGACATTTTATGTTGCTGGCCTTTTGCTCTTGGAGAACTTTTATGTTACTGGTCATTCATTGCAAAACCTCGAGTGTGGTTTACTGGATCACACAGCTGTATAAGAGAGAGGGCAGAGTGATTTTTTTGAGTACCTTTGAGGTTAATTAAATTAATGATTATTTTTGTTTCCATTGGGAAAGGATGAAATTTTTCTTGTTAGTACTATGGGCATATATGAAGAAAAGGCAGCATTAGGTTTTGGAGGAGTGAGTGTTGGAAAGTGGAAGAACCACCATAGAAGAAGCTCGCCTCTGTGGGAGGGGCACCCAGCCCTCAGAGACAGTAGATTTTATAGCAAAGACCTCCCCACTAAGACAGCAAAACAGGGGAGGATGTTAGGAGAGAGCAGTGTGTCTCGCTCCTCAAGTATACCTCTCCCTGCTTCTCTCTACCCTTTATTTAGTTCTCCCTAGACCAGGGGCTGGCAAACTGCGGCTCGCTCACGAGCCACATGTGGCTCTTTGGGTACGTACATGTGGCTCTGAAGTAAAATTGAAAATGAAAATAAATCTATCATAGTTTCATTTATAAAATTTTTAAAGGATATTGTTCACATAATGGTGATTTCATTTGTTTTATGGCTCTCGAATAATTTTTAAATTATGAGGGACAGGATTGGCTCTTGCGTCTCAAAAGTTGGCCAACCCCTGCTCTTAGAGGGTTAGAGAAATTTTTCTGATTGGTGAATTTGGGAGAGGAAACGAAGCATTGGATAATCAAGTATTTATTTATTTTCTGTGTTTTTTGAGGGCTTTGCCTCCATGAAGCTGACATTTATTCCAGTCTTCTTTCTTCCTATATGCAAATTTTACTGGCAACTGTAATTCTCAAAAGTTCCCTGTGACTAGGGAAGAGTAAATGTAATTCTCACCCAATGGCCCACAGGTCTAAACTACAGCTCCTAACCAAACATTTAGTAGCAAGAAGCCTGCTATGTATTTCTTTATTTCCCTGATTTCTACCTCTATTTTTCAACAGCTTCAGAAGTGGAAGGGGGAAAAATCACACTTAGAACTCAATTGTACTCAATGGCAATGACAGTTGCATGAAAATATTGGAGTGTAACTCATTCTTTTTTCTTTATCTAGATCGTTCTTTCCAATTCCTGCTGAAGGGTTGCTTATTAATTCCTACCATTTCAACTAGGTGTTATCAGTACTCTAAACACATCTGTGACTTTCCCAAGTGTTCCATTTTAAGTGGTTCCATATTATTTGCTGTATTTCTATAGTATGTCAAGAATTATATTCTTTGGCATGGCACATTTTTGTGTTTGTCTTTACTTTGTGGTTATAGTCGTTACTGTGGTATTAGTATCTCTAGCACTAATCAAAGACCACAAACCAAAGCAGGAATTCATAAATGTTATAAATGTTATTTAATACACATATACCCCAAATTTTAACATTTTTTCTATTCAGCTTTTAATTTCATGTGTTTTTAGCAAAGTCTACAAATGAATGCCCAAAGTTCACAACTGTCACTAAACTGCACCCCACTGTCCTGTTTTCTTAACTAATATTTTATAGAGAAACAGCACTCATTAATTTACAGACTGTCTATGACTGCTCCAGTGACAAAGTTGAGTAGTTGCTGCAGAGACCTTTAAGCCATCAAAACCTAAAACAACTATTACCTGCCCTTTCATGGTGCCAGGGAGGACAAACTGTTCCTCTGCTCTCCTAAGTTTAAACAGCAGGTGCCCCGTAAATGAAACTAATAAAAGAATAATGAAAAGAAAAGGCACACAATTTTTACTAATATTCATGTGCACAGGAGTTCATTAAAAAGAAGTAAAACTCATTGAAGCAGTTTTACTCAGGGGGCTTACAAACCCTTTTAAACAAAGGAAAGAGGGTTTGAGCTTCAAGGGACAATAAAATGTGGGGATGTGACAAGGTAACGTGTGGGGAAACTAATGAAAGATAAGGTCTATTTTAGTAAGGTCTACTTTTGCAAACTCATTTTAGTGACTTCCTGTCTTCAATGATAAGAGGGACTCTTCTCCCTGGTGTGTGTGTGGGGTGGTTATGCACCTTTTTCCAAGAGAAATTCACATCCTGCTTTTAGGCAGATAAGGTAAGAGCAGAGAACTCTTCCTACATCCATTGACTTTCAATGCCTTCAGTTCAAAATTGTCCATAAGCCAAAGTGGCACATTTTGGTGTGGCAAATTCTGTATCCCTTCTTTAACAGAAAGAGTTTGCTGACACCTGCTTTAAAGTATAAAAGCCCCTTATTAAAGGAACTCAGGTTAACAGTCTAACATCTCTAGAGTCAAAATAACTTTTTTCCCCTCCTAGCATATGCCTTCATTTCTCAGTATCCTCTCAAATCATCTTTGGCTACTTACATATTTAGCAATATTCTTTGTCATTTTCTTTATCATATGCTGTAGTCTAGTATACAGCACTATAATATTCCTATTGGCATATTTTAAAATAATTTAAATGTCATTTCCTTTTAGAGATTGTGTTAGCCTAGCTTCCCTGATAAAACAAAAACAAAACAAAACAAAACAAAAAAACTGATTCCGAAGAAAACAAAACAAAACAAAACCATAATGTATTACGTGCTTATATGCTAGCACTTTAATGGGAGTGCAATAACAGGGAAACAGGGAAGAGGAAATTAGGCAGAAGTGAGGAAAAGCAGATAAAAAAGGGACTTCACCAACCTGGTCACGGCTTTGTAATAGGAGTGGCTGATTGCTCTGTCTCTCAAATTATCTTAAGAGATGTGCAAACTACTGCAGCTCCAGTCGGTCTTAGAGTCCGGAAAGGAAGGGAGGAAGGGAGCAGACCATCTTCTATTGGTCACCACTCAACCGCAAAGCATTGACCCTCATGCACTCCAGTTACACTAACACACTTTTCATCAGAAAAGTTGGATCTCAAGACAGCAACAGTGTCCTCCACAGCGCAAGCAATGGGTTGTACATTTAAGACAAATGAATAAAAACATGACAAATGACTTAGACATAATGTGAAGATTACTTTCCTAATCAGTCAGAGTAATTAATAAATTTATAGCTTTTACAGTTAAAAATACCTCAGACTACAGTGTTATGAAGAACTTCAAAGTTGCCCGTCTGTCTTGAAACTGAGAGTTGCATGTACATCTGAAAATGTGCTTCTTGTGAGTAATAAGGCTCCACAGAGTCAGATGGAAAGAAAACCAAGTCAAGCTGACCCTCATTTTCAAATAACTTTTCATATAGTTGATGGGTTAAATTGCATTGGCTATTACATTTCAATCATTTTTGAAGAATTTATTTTTTAACTAATATATTAATAGTTTCCTTTTAGTTTAGGAATTTTTTAAAAGTAAATCATCAAATATTATAGAACCTTAATCTTAAGTAACCAAATGTTACATGGGGAATTTACTTTCCTTGATCAGTAACTTTTATCCCATAAACATTAATAGAGACATGGATTTTATCAAACACAAAACCCAAGAATGCTGCCTTTCAGCCCATTTCTTTTGAAAGCTAAAGTTCTTGGAGCACCATGGTCACCACCTTCTCTGATACTAGACAGATAAATGAATAAATAACTACCTATTTAAGCACTAATATATGAAGTTATTCCCATGGAAACCTGACAATGTATAATTAGGGGGAAAAATTGACATCAGAAATTGTTGATGTCACATGCAATTACAATGATTATTTTCATTTCATAAGTTGTTCACCATTTTAAGACTAATAAACATACAGCACAATATTCTCACATATTGTTATGTAATCCTGAATTTAATTCGTTTAGTGACAACGCTAAATTCTCATCATGCTTTCGAGTTTTTAAAAAATTACTATTGATGGCACAGTAAGATATTCTACTCTCAATCACATAAAAGCAAAAAAATATAATACAGTTATATTTTAGATTAAAAATTTGAAAAAAAATTATCTTTAAGGACTTATATTTCCATAAACCAAAGTGGGCTGTAATTAGAAGTTCACAGATAAAATGTTCTGTAGAAATAATTTGAATACACATACACAGAATATGTATTCTAATAAATGCTGCTTTCTAGTCTATGACCATGCAGAGGCAAATATATTTGGGATAGCTACAGAGTTTAATAACTAATCTCATGGAAACATAAGCAGATCAAATTAAAGTAGTAGCCTACTAACTTGATTATTCAGGCAAAAATGTTATGATGGATCAGAATGCAGACAAACACCCCATTGGCTCTACTAAGCAAATAAAAGGGTAAAAAGGTCATTACATTTTACCTTTTATTTTGACTACATAAGAGAACATACTCATAGTCTATAAACTTGTGCTAAAAATCAACTTTTTCCTCTTTAAAAATCCAGAAAAGATCTTTAAACTTTGATGGATTTACTTATTACAACCTGATTTGATCTTTATGGTTGCTGAAATTATTGACTAATCAGATAACACCTCTCTTGCCACCTTCTCTTGACAAAGTTACCTTGATGCAAAGGTCATAGAAGACTCAACCATGTTACTGGTGCCCATATATCTGAACAGGAGCTTATTCAGTTGAAAACCTTAAAGAGAAATGCTTTGCATTTTCAGGCTTGTTGGCCTGAACGAAAAAGAAAAGCAGTAAATATATTTTTCAAAATAGTTTCCCAATATCACATTGTAAACACCCAAAGTATTAGTTTCTATGAGTATTTTAATTATGTATATTCTTGTCCATTGGGTAAGGAAAATTTTTTTCTTAAATGTTAAATAATCACAGCTTGAGCCTAACAACCTTAGAATTTCTGAGCCAACTGCAAAACCGGTTTAGTGTTCTTTAACAAATATTTTTTGTGTGTGTTTCTGTGTCCTAGGCACTGTGCTATGAACAGGGGATGTGATGATTACAAGGATGCATATAGTCCCAGGTCCTTGGGACTTCTGTATATATATATATATATATATATATATATATATATATATATATATATATATATATATATATATATATATATAAACTGTTTACATGTAAATACATAAACAAACAAGGAATTGAGCTAGAGAATAATATGGATGTGCCTAGTTTAGGAAGGTGATTGGAAAATACCTTTTTATGGAGGTAATATTGAATGGGAGATTTTAAAAATTGGGAAGGGGATAGTCATGGGGTGAAGAGTAGTCCAAAAAAAGTAGAGTAGCCCTTAGTTGTTGTGAAGAACTTGACAGAGATTCACTTTAGGTGGAAACTAGATAGCATTGGATGACATTGGAGATGAGTTCATATTCTATTTCAAATAAAATAAGGAAACACTGGCAATTTGGTAAACATGAAAAATGAATGATGCAATTTATATTTTTAAAGAGTCATTCTAATCGCTGTGTTGCTATAGGAGAATTACAGCACAATTGGGGAAATGCGTTATAAGGCTGTTATAATAGGCTAGGGAAAGGTGATGGTGGGTTTGACAAGAATAGAAGAAAAGAATTGTGTGAGAAGTAATCGGCAATAGCAACTGTGGCAGTAACAGTAATGATAGTACTTTACGGTGGCTGAGGATATTTGGAAGAGTGATTATAATGTTACATATGGAGCCTAGGTTACACAAAGAAGAAAGTGATCTCAGGAGATATCTGAATCATCTTGAAGCTATTGTGAAGATAATGGCCTGACAATGCCAATGAAATTGAATGATTGTGGCAGTAAGTTTCTAGAGCAAGTGAAAAGGATGCTAGAATGCTGTGGTTGGGAAGCAAACTTCTTGAAATAAATTTCAAAGATAGCCTGAAATCTGGAGATGACAAATCTAGAGGGTGGCCATGGCAGTAGATAGCTGAGTTTGAGGATGAGAAAGACTGAGGGAGCACTGTGTTGAGAGCTAATCCCTGCAGAGGTTGAATTCACAATGATTAATGACAGGTGTCAGAAAACAGGACAATCTTCACTGAATTATGTGAAGTTATCATGCAGGTAAAAATATAGGGTTATTATCCTTTTGAATCTAACCACTCAGCTTTAAAAGATATCTAGAAGTTGAGGTTGTAAAGAAAACTAAAATTGCTCATTGAAGAACTGGAATATAAAGGAATCTCCTCATTTCTAATGTAGAGATAATTACATGTGATTTGAGATTATGTAAACTGAAGCACAATTACTTCAACCTTAGTGTGATAAAGCCCTTCGAAAGCCTCAGAAAGAAAATACTGAAAATATGCAAATTATTACCATTATAAAAGCAAGCTTGATCACAAAATCTCTACCTGGACTGTGTTTTATTCTTATAGTTTTGTTTTTATGAGCAATTGTACCACAATACACAGTTCCATTTAAATAGATATGCAGCATTTAGTATGAACAATTCAGAATTATTTACTATGCTTTATTGATCTAAGTAAAAGACAAAAATCAATGTTTTTCTTAGCAAAGCAATAGAATTGTACAAAGGAAAAGATTGTTTCAGCTTGGATTCCTTGCCAAGCCAGGTAATTAAAACATACAAACAAATTGCTTGTTTTGTTTTGTTTTTTTTATGGAACATAAATACCAATATAGAAGACATATGTCTTAGAAAAGGCTAGCATATACAAAGAGTTGGGCCAAATGAGGAGATGTCATCTGGTGTCTCCTGATTGATGCATAAATAAACTGTGATTAAATTTATCACAGAAAAATCCATCAGCAGAAAACTTTTAAAAAACTGAAATACGGAGGAAAATAAAGCATTTAGGATCACCTTTGAATCAGGAATGCTTCTGCTCTAAGAACCTCCTAATTCAAAATTTCTGCCATTTGTTTGAACTGTTTCTTCCTTTTCACATTTTCCACCAGTCAGCACAAGCCATCAGGTGCCTGAAGGACAAAAAGCAAGATGAGGAAATCAGAGTACGAACTCTAAAACGAATGCGTGAACCAAGTTTATTGAAACTTAAAATATTGTTCCTTTTTCTTTGGGTTTCTTCCTAAATATTGGCTGGGATTCGCTAACATTGTAAAACAAAACGTGTTTTTAAAATATGGTTTCATTGCTTACTATCCATTCTGGGAATGCTAGGCTCAAAGACAACTTTTATCTTTCACATGTGAATAAAGCACTGCAAGAAAACACTTAGAGATCTGGGAAAGTGATTTTGAAAATTCAGTTTATTTCCATAGATTTATATTCCCACTACAGAAGTTTAGTCATTTCTTGACATGGTAAATCATTTAGCTTTGAATTCTTTTCTCCTCTCCCATGTGGAAGCGGGTGAATTTGGATGCAGCAAAACATGATCTCTCCCATTCTTTATTCTATTAGATTACAGTGATAAAACAATTCAAATTTATCAAAGAAAAGGAAATACACTGTGAAAACCTGTAACAAAAATGGGAAGATTTTGGTTGAAATTTGGATTAAAATAGGCTTGACATAAAACTCAAGCATCAGTGCTATACTAGAAGCCATTTGTCTGATAACATTGTTGCTTGAGTTCACAATCAAAAGTACAGGGAGAGCTAACAGGTGCATCTATCAATCTTAACACTTTAGGACTGCTACAATGTGCAATTACATGAAGAATTGCTAGTGTTCTTTTGTGTTTAGTTAGATCATAAAATAAAATAATGCGGAATTAATGGTGGAATTGGCAGAGTCCAGAGAGAAGGCCATACTAGTTAAGAGCTCAAGTTCTGAATCTGACAAAATTTGATGTAAATTCTATCTTTCCCACATATAAAGTATACAATTTTGAGAAATTCAATTGGTTCCTCTAAGCTTCGGATTCTTCGTTTGTAAAATATTATCACACTTACAGATTTGAGAGAATTAAATGTTTCATATATAAAACAGTGGCTTGCAGTAGTGAACTTCAATAGATCAAATAGTAAATGAAGTCATATGTATATTTATATACATATTTATAAATGCATTCATATAACTAGATTGATATTCAAAATAGGTTTTACTCAGAGAATTTAAGTTGCCAAATGATATTATTTTACCAAATAGCTTGTTCCATTAAGAAGACACATGCAAAACTCAAATTGAGAGAGCTATTTCAAAAACAGCATATGTATATGCAGGAAAATCATCATTTACATTAGATTCTATCTTCCAATTTTCAGAAAATCAGTTAAAATTAAGTTGGCTAAAGAAATTTAATTTGCCAAATAAATACACTGTGAAAGTAATCTTTTACGTTTTTGTATCTACTTCAATGCCTGTTTTTCATATTGTACATTTATGTGTCCCTGGGTCACTGTAAAATATAGAAGTGGCTGCTAAAACCCCATTAAATTACTCTCAGTATGGTTTTAAAATATGCTGTAATATGGCCTTAATAAGACTGTCTCAATAACCATAGCAGCTCGCTGTACAGCTGTTAGATAAAAGGAATTTTACTCAATTGCCTCCAAGTTTAGTTGATTTGAGAACTGTGCATATCTAGACCACTGGTAATTTTCTAGAAATGTCCTCTGTAAATTTTCAAGTTCACAGACTCACCATGCCTATAAATTACTTATGCTCTAAATCTAATTGAAATAAGTAGCTGCTCTCCTCAATAACAATTTTATAAAGAAGTTACGATTATATAAATGCAGACCTGTAAAAGAATTTTTAATGTCGCTATGAAGTTTTAAATATTTTTTCTTAGAGAACAGATGTATTAGACCTTAAGCAGGAAATCAAACAAATCCCTCTAACATCTGCATTTCACATAATAAAATTAGACACGCACATGGTATTTTTATTATCTGGAAGGTAAATTATTTTATTGTGTAATATGTTTTAGAATCATTTCTGAAAACGGTCATTTCCATATTCTATATTTTTCATCTGTGTGTATATTAGTGGTTTCCAATTCTGGGGAGGAGACGTCCTACCTAATAATCAGCACAGTATAAATTAAAATGAGACTATCAAACCATAATTTAAAAAATCAAAATTTGAGAATACCAACTGTTCTTGAAGATATATTGATATAGAAACTTTCATACTATCCTCTTATTATTTTTCTGATACTCTTTTCATGGGCATAATTCTAAAGTTTCTGAGCCCTGGAAATCCAGAATTTGGTACCAGAAGAAAACAACAGGCCTGAGAAGCTAAAATTTGCAATATTGAAAAAGTCAAGCACAGAGAGAATGGTTTTCCAAACAGAATATGGGGACTGTAAAGCCCCTTCTTTATTGTACTGTATGCAGATTCTCTTAAATTTATTAATAATTTATCAATAGACAAAACATATATCTCTTATGCTTAAGATTTTGTGTTCTATCTGAATCCATAGTGGGCATTACTTATTTAGCATCTAAGGAAGAATATTTATCATGCACCCTTTTATGGCTACGAGCTATGCAACATTTCCTAAGTATCCACGAAAGACAAACGCTATTTTTCCCAGTGTCATTAAAGTACCTTATCTATGTATGTGGGGAGATGGCTGGGATCAGCCAGGGACACCGAGGCTGTAAGCTGGCAAGCTACAGGCCTCCATGTTAGGGTGAGCAGCTGGAGAGCAGCTGAAAAGTTACAGACCAGAGCTGCAGTAAGGGTTAAGCCTGACAGCTAGCAAGCTGACAGGCTCTCAGGCCAGGGGGGAGCAGCGTGCGGAAGGTTGCTGGGTAGATCTCATCTCCACTGTGCCGCTGAAGAAAGAACAGCCAACGACATAGACAAGTTGCAGAGTGGAAGGCCATCCTGTTAACAGTTTCTACTTGCTGTGTTTTGTCTCACTTCGGAGAGATTGCTCCCCAAACCCCCTACCTAAGTAAAGCTACTTTTGCTATAAAAGCTGTGTACAAACAATAAACAGGGACACTCTCTGCCATCAGCACTGAGTGGCCCTCCTGTCCCCAGCTTTCATCTCTAGTCTCTTTCTTTTCCAGTCTCCCACCTAATCCTCTCAGGAACCCTTTCGGTGAGCTCCTGGCTGATGAGCCAGGGGCATTCGGTTGAGCGAGCTGGTCTCGTTCATATGTATTTATACTTTAATTTTTTTAAAAGCCACCAGCTCATGAAAATCGAGCCCGGACTCAGCCTGGGATAATTTGCATACTTTTTAGCAGACTTTTTTGGTCTTGAAAACTATGGATAAGAGCAAATTTGTCACAAATGCACACGTAAATTCTTGTTAATAAGGCAACATATCTTTTTTGCTGGTTAAAATGAAATCCACTTGTGCAATTGTGTAAAATAATTGTTCTTGTCTCTATGCCACTGACCTTATAATTAACTCACCTCATTTTTGCTGACTTGCCCTAAATGTTAACTAGGATCTTGGTCTCTTCAGCAGAGCCAGAAGCCCCATATGGTGGGATCTTTGTGGTTCTTTATGTCATGAATGTAAGGATCTTTCCCACAAGGAAGTCAAGAGATAACTCATAGCTGGGAGCCCTAATCCTTAATGTAAATGTTAGACAAATTGCCTGGAATCCATGGATAGACGCTGGTTTTAAAAACCAAAATAAACAACTCTTTTCAGATTAACATAATTTACATATAATGTATAATATCATTACACCCTGCAAATGCTGAATTTTTAGTACAGGGTAGGTTTTGTTTATAAACCTGGTTTTCCAGGAACACAGTAAAATCTTGGTGTCCTAAAACAATCCAGAGATCGCTAAAGGGAAGGCATTTTTAACCAACTAGTGTGAAGTAGGAAATTACCACTTTTTGCACATCAGAACTAGTTAATCTGACAATTTTAAAGGATAGTTTGAACTCCAGCTGTCTCCCTGCCACACCTGTCATACCGGCTCCTGTCACTTGTATTGGGGATTTCCCGCACAGTATAATTTGGTAATAAGAGCAACCAACATTCAGAGACATTAAAGTTTGACTTGTGTGTTGATAACACAAAAATAATGAATTAACATTAGATCTTTATGCTCTTTTAGGCAATATTACAGTAACAACAACTAGGCAATGTCTATTAATTGCAGTGGGACATTCTTACTTATAAGTAATTCTGAACCAGTAGTCCAGAATGGTAATTTCAGCTCCCTCAGTGCAGCAAACAAGTATTTCCCAAGACACTGGCTCACCAGCATAACTGTTGATGGTGGTCATTAGGCTGGTTTTCTATAATGGAGGCGAGAGGATTAGCAATCTTGCTTAGTCCCTACATTGTTTCAAGTAAGGAGACTTTTATGATGAGAAAGTCGGTTATATGCTGTGACTAGAGAAAGAGGTAAGTAAAACCTATCTTTAGTGTTTGGTGGGGGTAGGGTGGTGAGAGAGAAGAGCAAGGAAAGAAATTAGTCTCCTGTTGACAAGCAGGAAGGAATGCTGTTCTGTTGGAGGCTTCGCTAACCACACAGTACAGGAGAGAACTCATTTAAAGCATGTTTGAATCATGGGGGAATGAATCAGTAGCATAGAGTTTAATTTTACTGCTCAGCAGGGAAAGTTTCAATTAGAAGATCTGCCAGCTGCTACCAGGGTCTTCTTGTCACTCATCATCACCAGAGTGAAATTCAAATGAGTGGTTTGCTGATCATGTTTGTAAGAGGAAAGAGAGAAACGCATATTATAGTAGAAAGTTGTTTCATGGGTACAGCTAACACTTTCTAATATTTGGAGACATAGATCCAAGGTCTTGGCACCTGACAACCCATTATTACACAGCAAACCATGAGAAGGCTTTTCCAGGGACGTTCTAAGAATATTTTCAGCTGAAAGCCCTGGTTGTGAATCCAATTACCAGACGTTGACCTTGACACTGTTCATCCAAGTCCTGTGAGAGGAATTCTGTTGACTCACTCTGGTGCTGTGGAGAAATGTAATCACATAGTGGCAGGGCTTCCCAAAGCTTTTCACATCACTACCCACAAAGAAAGTGACAATGTTTCTGTGGCACACTGGGATTACCAGACAAGGCTGTCCAGGCCTCAAGTGAGTGGTCAGCTGCTGTAAGAAAACTTGGGCTCTGCCTGGCCACTCTGAGGAGACTTCTTAACATGTGTCTCATCACCATTTGGGAAAAATTTTATCTGATTTTCCAAATGAATATTCCAGCCCACTCGTGAACAGTGTACATGTATGAAAGAGAATCCAAAGTTCTTCTTCATCTGTAGCTGTCATATTTGTAAGGGTTATCAGCAGAGCATCTGGCCACTTAAGGATAGTTTCTGTATAGAATTCAAGCATGTTTTGGAATCTCTGATTTTGACATTTCAGATGCTGTAGGCAGTTAATGCGCTAATGAGTTCAAAGGAGATTATAATTTTCTTTATCATCAGAACTGTAAAGTGTGTGCCCATATTGTTCAGTATTCATTCCTCAGATCAAAATAGTTTAGAAGAACCTTACCGATGGTTACTGTGTCCATTTTTGCTCATGGTTATGTCTTACCTGTTTTGAATATCATAAGCGCTCTCAAGATTTTTCAAGTGAATAATGACCCTGAATACATTTACAAATAGTCTCCAAAGGGTGAAAGGGAGGGAAATGAATCACTTTCTTTGTCTTAAGAGCTCACCCTCACCCAATACACAGTCCAGAGAAACTTTGGCTTATTTCAATCATGTTCAGTTCTTCCTAACATCGCTTCTTTTTATGGAAATGGGTAGTGAATACTTAGGTATTTTGAGCAACTCTCTGGGGAGCACCAAAGATAACCTGTGTTAAAAAAAAGATACTGCCTTCCAAGTTTCTATGTCTTTCTTTTCCCCTTCTTTTTATTTGCTTTTGATTTAACTAGAGAAGGGCAGTATCTGAAAGAGTTGCCAAGGGAGAGTGCTCTGTTGATGAAGGGGAGTGTGAGAGTAGTCTGGGAATGAGGAATGGCCACAGCGTTGGCGGTGCTATTAGGCAGAAAACAATATTTTCTAACAGGCTGAGTAGAAAGTAACATAAGTACCATTAACAATTTAGCTTCTCCAGAAGTAAAAAAACTCGCATTACTCTCACAATTTTTCACAGCCAAGAAGTACCCAAGGGCATCGTGAAAGGGACAATAACTGATGCTTTTTAATATGTGAGTGTACTCTCTCCAGGAGAGCTGCCGGTTCTGCCACCTGGGCAGAAGGCAGAGGCAATGAGGAAGTTTCACGACCCCATAGAACACAGACAGCAGACCAGAGACCAATTTTATTTTCTCTCTGACCTACCAGTCTTTTACATCTTTTTCTCTGGGAGATGTAAATTTTACTAACTTTAAAACACATTGATTTATACCTATGGACAGTCATACAGAAATATTTAAATAATATTATGTATAGATCTAAAACATAATGGTAAGAAGTCTATTAAAAATTAAGCATATCAAAAGTCTATAATATGTCCACTGGGGTTACTATTTTCAGTGTCATGGAAAATTGCAGGAAAATAGAGATACATAGATAAATAAATGGGGATTGTACCATTTTCTTTCTTTAGAACTTTAAATATATATATAACCATCTCAGGTGGCTTTTTATATATAACCATCATCAACACTTTACCTCAGGTATTAACAAATACCTTATTGTATCTGTCCAAGCTCCCAAAGAAATTACAGATTTAAATATATATTTACATATCCATAAAATATGTACTTATTTAAGTAAATATTTAACTCCATGGTTTATTATTATTTTTAATTAATAATAATGTATCCAGCCTGCTAGGTGCTCTGCAGATTTCAGACTCGCCTATCCAGACCCCACAATCATATAAGCCAAGATCAAGGCCTTGAGATACATTTATTTATACACACACACACACACACACACACACACACACACACACACACTAACACACACCCTTCTGTTTCTGTATTTGTCTGATGGATACAGGAATTATGTTAGCTATTCATTTCACTCTTGTCATATCCCATTGATCTCAACTTGACAACATATTAGGTGTCTCCCTTGCTCTGAGCTATGGAGAAGCAGATGGGGTCCTGATCCATAGTGTATACACACCTTAAATATTTCTATTGAACAAAAAACTAAGCCATGATTATTTTTAAACAAAAGATAACTAAACTTGGAAAAGGAAGCTCAAATGATCACTTTCCAAATATGAGATGATTTACTTGGAGGTCGTCTCTAGAGTAGCTTAATTTTAAGCATACTATTTTTCTCCTCTAACTATAGTAAATCAACCCTGGGAAAATTCTTTACACTCTGGAGATGTTTTCATCTCTATTAATCTATCCAATATGCACTCGGTCATAGTTGCTGTTGTATTTGGTATTTCTATCCTTCAATGTCACTTCTCATTAATGGACTGATTCTGTTACTGTCATTTGATGACTTCTCCATTGCCATCTTACTTCATGAACTCATTATTACCTAATTACATTTTATTCCACTCTTTGATTCATCAGTTTTTAATATTCCACTTAATTGACTCCTTTGTTTAAATTATGTGAAAGAAAAATGGGGCTAAAATTATCATTTATCTTATAAATTCTGATTTAGGAGAGCTCAATTTGGTTTTTCCATTTTCTGGACAGAAAAGCTAAGTAAATATTTTCTGCATTTGATTCAAATTTCCATCATTGAAATTACCTTATTTCATGACCTTTCAAAATGCACTTCAAAGACTGCAGAAACAGTTACATGTATACTGACATTTGTTTATTGTGAAATTTTATATTAGGTTTCTCTTTATTTAATTCATAACATTTCGCATGATGTATATATTTTTAAATCTTAACTCAGGTATTATTTTCTTGTAGTTAAGTCAAGAATAAAAATGTCAAAAAATTGGTAATAAAATGTCAGAGTATGTCAAGGATATACCTGCAGTTTTATAGTTGAAAAAATATTTTACTGGAGAAAATTATAAAAATAATAAAGAGGGCCGGCCAAGTGGTGCGTTGGTTAAGAGCTGGCTTGGGATGCCATAGGGCCCTGGTTCGGATCCTCTATAGCTAAGATGCTGAACAACAGCTCAACCTGGAGCTGGGCTGCCTGAGTCGCTGGCGACAGCGTAGGCTGCAGTCCCTGTGGCAGTGGGTTGCCATGGGCTACCGTGTGTAGCCAGCAGCCAGTGTGAGCCGCGAGCAGCCGCTGTGAGCGGCCGTCCAAAAGCCAGCGACTGATCTGCCTCGCCAGGGAAGAGCGTAATGATGGTGCCAACTTGGGCCAGTGAAGCAACATCCTCCACAACTAGACTGAATAACAAAACGACAGCAACTTGTCTGTTCCACTTCCCCCAATTCCCCAATAAAAAAAATCTTTAAAAAAAATAATAAAGACAATTTTAATTTTTATAACATTTGGTATAATCATATCCATAAAAGATAACAAAATTTGTACAGAGTAAGCAGGAATATTTTATTGTTAACATTATTTTACTGCAAATAAAACTATGTGTTTTTATTTATATAAGGCCAAGAATCTAAATCGTAGTAAATTAACATACTCCCTAATTTGAGTACCATAAAATTCTCATTCGCAAAAACCTCCTTAGAATAGATGGAACCGCTTTGAGATCTATCTTTGACTAACAAATATATCAGTATAAGTCCCAATAATTTAACCATAAAATGTTAAATTTATTGCATGAGATTATCATGACCAATGGAAAACCTTTATATATCCGTTACTATAAGCATGAAATAATGTAACATTTTTTTCTTCTTTTTCACATTGCAGACACCAGATTGACTGTAGTCTGTGACGTACACCTACAAAAAGTTTTTTTCACTACAAGTTCATACTACAATATTAACTTTCAAATTGTTTTGAATCCTACACAAAATAATTACCCTAATTCTCAGAGTATAACCACAGGCTAGGGAGGTCTAGATTTTGAGATATTGGCAAGAATATAATGGGTAGTACTGAAACCATATGGGAAAAGGAAATTCATTATCTCAAGTGTCTTGAGGATAAGAGATCTAACATCACTCTTTCTTTTTTCTTGTTTTAATGAATTTTTATTATTGAATTTGCACACACGTAGAATACAGTTATATGAAGCATATAATCGACTGGATACTTTAAATTTTTCCCAGATTTACTGATTTTCCATATTATATCGATCAGCTCATTACTAAAAAAAAGAGTTTTAATCACATTTTAAATAGGGGAATTGAAGACAGACTGAATCCAAGCTATGCAGTAGATACTGTGGGGGAAAACTTAAGTCACCTTCTACTACACATAAAATTTCCCACTGCAAGTTTCTTACAAGTGAGTAGACAAAAGGCAACAGTGCTGTTGTTTTTGACAGAAGGTTCTTCCATATCCATATGTGTTCCTCTTTTATTAAATCACTTCAGGTTTCCTAACATGCATAGTAAGTAGCTGAGAGAATTAATTCAGACTAGAAATACTAGTAATTTAAACACTATTATGATCTACCTTAGATATTAGGAATGGGAAATATAATTCATTTGTAAATTCATTCAAAATGAGACTCACTTAGGAAAGTTCAGAAGAAAGAATTCTTGCAATAAAAGTCATGGAAATTTTTGAAAAACCCAATATTTATGAGGATATCTGGATATATATATTAAAAGTTAATATTCTTTTGGCTATCTCAAAATTTCAAACTAGATTTAATAAGGAAATAAGTCCCAAAGTATATGCCAAATGTTAAAAGAGAACTGGAGAAAATAACAAATTTTCAGTATATATATATATATATATATATATATATATATATATATATATATATATATATATATGACATTGATGGTGGGACTTCTGGCTTTGTACAATATCTAACTGGCTGAAAATAGCCAACATTGCTTTGATGTCCATTTGTTAGGTACAGTGTTATAGTTTCATTTCATGATTAGAGATTAGTAAATGAAAATTCTAATTCTTAAATCTCTTTAACAACTGATGTAGTAGTTGACATGTTTCTAAAACAAGAAATCTTTTAAATTTCCTCTATCTCTACTTCATGTTTTACAAATCCCATTATGGTTGAAGTATGTTGTTTCTTTTAATGAATTTGGAGAAAGACAGACAAGTTAATACACAGTGAAGCCATCTGGGCCTTGAATTTTCTTTCTCAGACAAGTTTTATTACAAATTCTATTTCTTGAATAGATATAAAATTGCTCAGGAAATGTTTGGTTTATATTTTATATATTGATTTATATTGTTATTTTTTAATAAAGATTTTTATTGGGGAATTGGGGGGATGGGAACACTGCTGGGGAATTGGGGGAAGGGGAACAGACAAGTTGCTGTCATTTTGTTCTTCAATCTAGTTGTGGAGGACGTTGCTTCACTGGCCCAAGTTGGCACCATCATTGCGCTCTTCCCGGGTGAAGCAGATCAGTCGCTGGCTTCTGGACGGCCGCTCACAGCGGCTGCTGGCCACTCACGCTGGCTGCTGGCTACACATGGTAGCCCATGGCAACCCAGTGCCACAGGGGCTGCAGCCTATGCCATCGTTGGCGACTCTCGGCAGCCCTGCTCCAGGTTCAGCTGTTGTTCAGCATCTTAGCTGTGGAGGGCAGTGTCACTGGCCCTCATATGTGGGATCCGAACCGGGGCCCTCTGGCATCCCAAGCCAGTTCTTAACCATCATGCCACTCGGCCGGCCCTGTTGTTATATTTTTGTGTGAACTTTCATAATATGTCTTTCCAGGATTTGCTCGTTTCATTTAGATTATCAAAATTA
This sequence comes from Hipposideros armiger, assembly GCF_001890085.2. Taxonomy (NCBI): domain Eukaryota; kingdom Metazoa; phylum Chordata; class Mammalia; order Chiroptera; family Hipposideridae; genus Hipposideros; species Hipposideros armiger. The sequence continues at coordinate 13,152 of NW_017732744.1, read as the reverse complement.
TTAACATACAGTTTCTCATATTATCCTTTTATTATCTCTTAACTACCTTTAAAATTTGTAGTGATATCATGCTTTAAATCCTGATATTTATTTACAATTTTTGTCCCTTCTCTTTTTGTTGTGACCAGTCTAACTGGCTATCTTTCAATTTTATCAATCTATTTATCAATCTATTTATCAATCTCTTCAAAGTACTAGCTTTTGGTTTCATAGATTTTCCATTGTTTTTCTGTTTTCTCGTTCACTGATTTTATGCTGATCTTTATAGCTTTCTTTTTCTCCTCACTTTCTGCATAATTCTTTTCCAGGTCCTCAAGATGGAAGCTGAAGTTAGGATTTGAGACTGTTTTTTTCTACTATAGGTATTTACTATTACACGTTCCTATTTAAGCACAGCTTTAGTGACATCACCGATTTCTATTTATATAATGTGTTTTTATCTTAATTTAATTCAAAATACCAATTTCATTTTTTATTTCTTTTTCGAACCATGGATTATTTATAATTGTGTAATTTTACTTGCAAATATTTTGGGGTTTGTGTTATGGATTTCTATTATAAATCCATTGTGGTTATAGAATATTCATTTAATGAATTTCATCCTTTTAAATTTATTGAGCATTATTTTATGGCCTGCTCACTTCATTCTTCTTTATCTGAAATTTTGTTGGTTTCTGCGCCTATGTCTTAAGGTTCACTAATCTTTTTGTCTGCAATATCTAACTAACCTGATGTTAATCCCATATAGGCTATGTTCCATCTTACCCCAAGTTTTTACCTCTAGAAGTTTGTTCTGAATATTTTATATCATGTAGGTCTCATTAAACACATGGAATATAGTTATAATTGTTTCAGTATTCTTGTCTACCAATTCTAACATTTCTGTCAGTTCTGCATTCACTTTGATTGATTGATTTGTCTCTTTATTATGGGTCATATTTTCCTGTTTCTTTGCATGCCTGGTAATTTTTTATTGAATGCTAGATAGTGTAAATATTAGCTTTGTACTTCATATTTTTTATATTACTATACATATTCTTGAGCTTTGTTCTGGGTTACAGTCAAACTTCAGGGAAATCATTTGATCTGTTTGTGTCTTTCTTTGAAAAATTATAAGTAGAACAGGAGTAGTGCTCAGTTTAGGGCTGATTATTCGCCACTGGAGAATAAGACCCTTCTGTGAATGTTACTTAATGCCCATGAATCATGGGATTTTCCAGGTTGCTTGGTGGAAACATTACTATTCCCAGCCCTCTTACCACTAATTCTTTAGATGGTTCTTTACTCATCCTTGGATAGGTTTTTCAAACTCATGTATTAGTCAATACTCAGCTGAGTACTCAAAGGGACCCACTGTAAGTCTCTGAAGTTCTTGATATCTCTCTCTCTCTCTCCCTCTCCCGCTGTCCCCCACCCTCTCCCCTCCACACCACCACCACCCCCGAAATTCTATCCTCTCCAGTATTCAGTCTCAGCCCTGCAAATTCTATTATGTTCTGTCTCCCAAGATCCTCAGTTCTGTCTCCTCAACTCACAGATGCCTCTAGTCTTCACCTGGGTTAGCTATTCCTTCACTATGGCCTGGGAACTTTCTTAAAGTTCCTTAAAGGGACTTTAAGTTTTCTTAAAGTTTCTTAAAGGGACAATCATAGGGTTCACCTCATTTATTTCTGATGTCAAGAATTACTGTATTTCATTGACAGTTTTAAAGTGACTTAAAAATTATTTTACATAATTTGTGAATTTTTTATTATTTTAGATGGATAAAATCAAGTCCATTTTTCTTCATCTTGACTGGAAAAAAGTTCCTTATAATATAATATCTTAAAATAATTTGCATTTTTAAAATAATTTTGTATATTTTATTAAAAATTAAATTTAATAGCTTTGACATATGCAAGCGATATACCCTAAGAACTATGTGGGTGATTTCAAGTAATTTAAGGTAGATAATTTATTTCCTTATCTGAAAGTTTTAAAACCAAACATTTAAATGATCAGCAAAAAGAATGTGTTTTGTTTTCTTTTTCAGTCTTATTTTTTAAATATAGCTTTATAATTTTTCTATTTCATTTGATTATAATACATAATGCATGAGACAAAACTGGATGGATTACAAACACAACAAAACCTTTAGCTAGAAGATAGAAATTTTGATTAACACTTCCATTATTTTAATTTTTCTAAGATAAGCATCTTAAGTCTTCTTTAAAAATTGATTAATGTTACTTAAATAATAAAAAGAAGTCCCAAAATAGAGGAAAGCAAAATTATTTTAGCACTGTGAATATTGTTCTTTCAGACAGTAGAGCACACTTCTTTCATTCTTTTTTTGTTTTGTTTTAGAAAACAATAAAATAAAATTCAAAGGCACTACCATTAGTTAGAGCCACAGGAAATAGTATTCTAGTCAGGCAGATGGTTCAACAAGCTTCCCAATGAAGGTCACTTCCCATTCTGAATCCCTCTACAGGCTGGCCCAACAGAAAAATAAAACAATTATTCCAGGATATCAGATTCCCTAACCAACTTATTAAATTACAAATTTTAATAAAGAAAACAAAAGCATAAGCAGCTACTTCAGAATGCAATTCAGAGTCATCTCCTGCATGCCCTCTTCCACCCTACTTCAAGACTTTATTACTTTTCGTATGAAATTCTATAATAGATTTCTAGATATTCTCCATAGTTACCAATTTTCATACCTCAAAACCATTTTTCAAACTTCTGCTAGACTAATTTCACAGGGCCCAACTTTAACAATATTGTCCTTGTGCTCAGTAACTCAAAATGGTTTGATTGAACAATCCCAGCTAATCAAAACTCAGCACCTGCTTTTAAGGCATTCACCTTCTCTCCATATCTACCTTCACTATCTCAGAAAATCTGTCTCCATTCATTAATCTAAACATTCCAGTTTGACTTCTGTGCACAGCCTTCCACCAAAACCTTACTAGTGTTCATCAGTTCCATTGATGTTAAAGTTTTGTCTTTATCTTGTTTTATCTCTCAGTAGAATTCAGAATTGTTCTCAGATCCTTTTAGAAACACCCTTTTTCCTTGACTTCCATGAAAACTCTCTTGGAATTCTGACTATCCTGGCCATTCTTTCTCAGTTCCCTTTTTTCATTTTTCAATCTTAACTGAACCATTAAAATAAGAGCTTCACAGCTCTCCACCTCCCATTAAGAGATTTTATCCATGCTGTGGTTTTAATGACCCCTTACCTACAATCCTTCATCATCTTAGCCCATCAGTGCCTACTCTTCTGAAGAAAGCCTATCCAAATATCCCAGATAATATCAATTCCCCTATTACTCTCATAACATCATGTAGCTTTATTTATATTTTTTGCCAGTTTCAATTTTAAACTTATTTACTCTGTTCTTCTATTAGTAACTTTTTCCACCATCATACTGTGAGTTACATGAGTACTCATTTCACATTTTTAACTTATTTTACCTTTTATTTCTTGTATATGCAAAGATTCTAGAATTGTAACTAGAGCTGGATATAATAGAATCTTAATAAACATTTACCAAATTAATAAATATTAAATGAATCTATAAATCAATAAAACAGTGTACTATATTGATTGTGATTGATGGTCAGGAGACTTCTCACTTTGATAACATCTACACAACTTAAGCAATTTATTTGACAATACGCCATATTGCTTTTACAAAGATGACAGACTTGATGTGCTGTATTATGTCCTAGCTTATAATGTAAAGGTCATCAGCTGTGACATAAGTTTGTTTCAAATATAAGGATCAGTACACATTCTCTCACAATTCAGTATATTAGAATGTGATCTCACACTGAAAAATTGTGAACTAAATTCTGAATTATATTAAGATTAGCTTTCCCCATGAATATTGAGGTAGAATATTTGCAGAGTCATTCTGCCTATGAATATCTTAATGAAACAAACAACACATTAAGCATCATGTATGTGTACCTCTTACAAAGAAGTAACTATCAGTGTCTATTTGAAGGAAAAAGTTTGCTTTGAAAGAATGCTTTCAAAACAGAACATATTTGTTACCCGTAAACTCTGCACTTTCAACGTATTGGTACAATCAGTCAGATCATGTCATGTCATACTAGTGTAATTTTCTCTCCTTTTTGTGTTAATGGATCATATCAGTATTTTCAACTGTATTTCCATCTTTCTTTAAAAAATACAATGACAATTGTTGCTTTCTTATCAGAACAAAATTAATTTCAATTATTGATTTGTAAAAACAAAATGCTATGGATGAAAATGAAAGTCCTTGGATTAGAATGACCAACAGGAGGCAGTAGCTACAGCCAGTAAGGCATCCTTCAAGTTCCCCAGCACATATTAGCTAAGGTGCCTTTAAGTTCTCAAAGCTGTAATTTTCCAGGTTATAAAGAGGAATATTTTTTTACCGATATTTTGTAAGTGTTAGGGTCAGTTTATGTGAAGTGCTTGGCAATATTGCCAAGGTTCTCCAACATGAATAGTAAAGTTTCCTTTTAATAATATCATTTAGTCCTGGAAGAATGAATTTCCCTCTTGGATAAGTTATTGCTGTAGGAAAGGCAAGTTAATAACCAACAGGGCACTTATGGGATAGAAGCTGTTAATGTGAAATAGAAGAGTTTAAGCTCTATATTTTAACATGGTTTTTATATTATTTCATTTCTGTAAACGAGAGATTACTTAACTATTATGTAGCTTGAAATGTTGAGGTTTTCTAAAACTATTGAAGGCAACTTGTTTAAAGAAAAATCTATATGAATGTTATACAAAAATAATTTCAGGCTGCTGCAATAATTTCATAAAATTATTGCTATTTTCACAAATAAGCCAGAATTTTAGAGGAGAATAAAAATGTATTACTTTACTAAAATATATAGAAGATATAGATCACAAATGTATGTGTTTTCTGTAGTGACATTCATGTAATATATATAGAAGATGTAAAACGTGTCTAACTGGACCAATAAAGCTGATGAGAGAGCTAAGTGAAGTAAACAGCTGCAACATTTGTATTATGGGGCACCGTAGTTTGGCAATCTGTTTGGACAAAGCTATTCTTCCCTACTTACGTGATACCTATGTTTTAACCCATGTTAAAACAATTTTAAGCTATATTTTTGAAATTAAATGTTGCTATGAATTATAAGGGTTTTTTCCTATAAAAAGGTCTAAAAGTTAAAGATATAATAAATACAATTTTTAAAAATTAAAAATGGATATATTAGCCAAATAATTTGTAGCAAGCGTTTAGGATTTTCTGGATTCAAATTTTAGTTCTGTCACTTACTGCACATAACTATGATGGAGTTGGGGTTTACCTCAACTTGGAGGAATGGTTGGCCAAGGAACAGCAAAAGGAACATCTTCAAAACAAACAAACAGAAAACCACAAGCAGCTGTAGAGAAAAGTAAATGCATATTATGTATTGAGTGATAGTAAAGAAGTACTTTACTGTATAAGAGAAAACAGGCTTTCAAAAGTAGTGGGAGGTGAGGTAAGGTTATAGTACTATGAAACATCACATACCTGGGGTGCCAAAAAAATGTATACAAGTGGACACTTTGGTCAACGTTGCTCGAGCAGCAGTTCACCGTAATCAGAAGTGTCTGGACACTGATAGTAACCATTCTGAGCATCTCTTTAAATGGCACAATTCAAATGTGACTTGTATTCATCTTTAGTTATTGGTATATATTATTACAAGTTTAATACAGCTTTTCTTTCTTAAAATGTGTTTACATTTTTTGGAACTCTCTGTATATAATGAATATGATTCGTGCTTGATTAAATGTCAATATGAATCTTTGAGTTAAGCAAAAATATATCTATTTCTGCACTCTACAGTAAGTTTGAGTCAAATAGGTAGTAAATATAATTCACTATGTTTTACATTAGACAATATGCTGAAACATTGTTTATCTAAGATTCATTGTATAATCATAAAGATAGGGGGAATCTCTACATTCCCACTAGTTTACTGTCTACCAGGTGGTGGTTTAAGGACAGTTGGGACAATAGCTGGCAATGGGTCACCTGCACTTCTGCCTCACTAAAATAACAGTCTGTAAAAATTGTCTAAACATCTATGTTAAAGATTTGCTCATTTTCCAAGACATACTTCTATAAATCTGAAATTGGTGTATATTATTTTTGTGGGTTTTATTATAAAAGTCTAGGGTAACAGAAAAGTTTATATTACAATTTCATTAAAGTCTATGGTAACACATGTTGGGTAAATTAGCTTAGTATATCAAAGATTGATTGCTCAAACTCAATAATCTTCCCAGCAGCACAGATATTGATGAATGACTTATAATGCAAGGAAATTTTTTCCTTGAGCTTTCACATATTATCATCTCTAAGTTATTACACACTAATTAGGACCCAATCTTTCTTGTTATTTTGCTAACTGAAGATCAATTTGCTAATCACTCAGTAACACAAGAGCAAGCCAGGAATAATACAGATCATCTCTGCCTTCTGATCATCAAACTTGGCTGATATCTTAGAGGTTGTCAGGACCTCTGCATTGAGAGTCAAGACTACTGTGTAGGCTTTTTCAATATGGTAGGATAACTGCCAGCAGGAGCAATATAATGATGAGCAGCTTAAGCTGCCACAGGAAGGAGTTTATTGAGAAGCACCACCACCCTCTGTAGCTTGCTTTTGCATTTTTTGCCCCATGAGATACTTCTGTACAGCTGGTGCCGGAACTCAACAAGTCTCTTACTTTCTGTTAAATGTCATGAAAGAGACTTATTTTTTTTGCAGATTCAGGAAAGGGAAAAAAATTGCTATGTCTATTTTTACTCTGAAAGCTATTTTATCCTTTCCTTGAAAAATTGCAACAATTTTAAGTTTCCATAGCATTTTCAAAATACATAATTTATAGCAAGAGAGTAAAAATTCCAAAAATGTATCAGTGTGAATGCCCCAAGCTAACCTCATCCTCATTCATGAAAACAAAATCTCAAATTAGTATAATCTTTATTTGTTCATACAGTTGTTACTGTTTTAAACTAACGGCCAAGGTTATCTTGGTGATAAATCCACCAATGTTATTAAATCATTAAGTCAAATGTACATTTGACTTATTTCTATTTTATTTATTTCTAACACGTGTGAGAAAAATTAGGCATAGAAGTTCTGTGCCCTATCAAAATACCTCTCTTTTATAAATGAGAAATTGAACAGCAGAGCATTTGTTCAATGCCTATTGAACATTAAGTAGATTTAATAAAAACAATTTATTTTAAAAATAATTCTGTCTTGGACCTATGTAGTCCATCAAATCTATTTACCACTTACTTTTCTTATGAAATATTCATGACCTTTCAGTGTGCTATTTGCTAAAATCATTTTAGTTTGAGTCTCCCAAAATTGATATAGCTGTATTTCCTGAATGGAGCATATCAAGATTTTTTTTTTGAGAAATAGTTCATGGAAATAGAGTTATAGAAAAAAAGTTGGTAAGTTAGTATTATTAAATTACTACTGAAAGTGGTAAGAAACACGTGGTTTTAAAAGACTGTCATAGTCACAGGTGAGGAGTCTGGAAAGATTAGCTGCTTAGTACTTAATTGAGAGCACTGAAATTGAGAGTTTAAAAAATAAAGTAAATGAGTGAGGTGATGGATGTGTTAATGAACTCCAATACATATATAAAACTACGACATTGCACACTTTAAATATATTACAATTTTATTTGTAAAAGAGAGTGTCAACAAAATGGGCAATCATAAGACACCTCCCCACTGTCTTTCTTAGTGATTCTAGATCTTAATTACTAAGTGTCACATATTTTGCTACATAAGTGGATGGAATTTGGGAGTGTATTAGTCAGAGTTCTCCGCAGAGACAGAACCAATAGGATAGATAAGCATAAGGAATAGAGATCAAGATCTAGGTTGAGATATAGAAAGAGATTTATTGTAAGCTATTGGCTCACATGACTGTAGAAGCTGAGAAGTCTCATGATCCTCTGCCTGCAAGCCAGAGAACCAAAAAAGCCGACGGTGTAAAATATTTCATTCAAGTCCAAAGACATGAGAACCAGGAGCATCTGTGTTTGAAGACAGAAGAGAAATGACTCAGCTCAAACAGAAAGCAAATTCACTCTTTCCCTCTTTTTTGTTTTGTTTAGACCCTCAATAGATAGGATAATTGCCACCTGCATTGGCAAGAGGGCTCTTCTTTACTCAGTCTACCTATGCAAATGATCATCTTTTCCAGAAACACTCTCACAGACCCACCCGGAAATGATATTTTACCATCCATCTGGGGAACACATGGCCCAGTCAAGTTGATAGTAAGATTAACCATCACAGGTGAGACTGGAAAAATAATAATATAATCATCAGCAGAGGCTTGTCTATGTACATTTTGGGGAACCTTTCTACTTTGGGCCAAATTCTGCATTGTTTTCTGCGTAGCATTCCATTATATCTCTTTATGCCACTCTATCCTTTAACCCTGCTTTACTTTTGTATTAGTTCATATTACCACCTGACATATGATGAATGTGTGTTCTTCTATGTTTGGCTATGTTTTTCCCTTCTCCCCACTCACATAAGAATGTAAAATTCATAAAAGCAAGACGTTTACTTTGTTGTTCACTGCAGTGTCTCCAAAACCCAACATTGTGCATGGCACACAGTTGGAGCTCAAAAAAATATTCGTTCAGTGAGAAAATGTTCATTTATTAAATAAATCAATGAATTATTCAAATATTATCACTTACCCAACTTTTCCCATCATTGAAAATTTAGTTTCCACATTTTTTTTTGTAGTAAAGGAATATGTTTTCTGTATATATTAGCTCTGTTCTGCTTTTTCTGTCCACACATGAAATGGAAAAGTTGAAAAATAAAGAATTGAAGTGATTCCGTACAGTTACACACCAGTTATTAGTGGAACATGTAACAAAACTAAAGTCTGTAGCATCACATTTTATGCAAATTATCTAGATGTTTGACCAGCGTCCTTCTGACCATCTACACATTAGATGGAGGCTAGAGCAGGATGTAATTTGCTTGTGGCCGCTCAAGTCTGTGCTTTCTGTTGGCATTCACTGTCCTGCCCTCTTCTGCATTTGCTCTTGAGAGCAGAAGATACAGGTGAATAAAGCCTTATTGCTGTGTTGAGACCTGGGTCGTCCAACACGTCCTGCATGGAACCACAAAGAAGCCAGGAAGGAACAGGAAAATTCCACTTATTTCTATCTTCCTTGGATATGCTTGCTGGGCAGTCATGATCAGAAAGAAGGCGTGCCAGATTCAAAACAAAGCAGAGGCTACACCTGATCCTAAATGGACGTTGGGTTTTTGCAACATGAACTGACCACACAAGGGTCATATCAAAATGGAAGAATTGGAAGCCCTGCAGAGGCAAACCAATTTTAGGACACATCTTCTAAATCGATTAGGTTCATTGGTGACATGTGCTGTAGATCAAAAAGGCCTCTAATTGCCAAAAGGTCTCTCTGGGTGCTTTATTCCAGAGGGGTGGGGGGGTGGAAACACAATGGGTGGTATCTGATAACACCTACAAATTAGTTGTGAATGTATGTCACAGTTGTGAGATCAGATGAATAGAGCGGTTGGGCAAAGACAACAATCGTTCAATTAGGACTCCTAAATGAGTGATTTCCCTCCAAACTCCCTTTGTTTGGGAAGGATTGTAAAGTTATGCTTCTACGTAATTATTGTGGCAGCCTTTGCCTCTGCTTCCAGACTTGGCATGGCCTCTGCTATTTTCCAGTGTGATGCTGCCAAGGTGGCTTCCATTCCTTTTAGTGCATCTGGCTCGCTGAATACTGTCTGGCAATAGCCCAAGTGCACACATATTCCCTGTCACCGTGGTGCCAAGTTCTCTCCTAAATGCCTATCCCTGGTGTCTTTACCTTGCTACATACATAATGTATACCACTGAATTTTAAGGTCCACTTCCAAAAAAATCCCAATTCCAACCCAAAGGGCCAAATTATTCATTTGGATGATGAGGATCCTCCCCTTCCAATAATTCACTTGACTTTTATTTGTACAGCTATGTTCTCTGTGTATAGATATGCATTTAGAAGTCGCCAGATAAATACCTTTAAATTTTTTGCAATGATAGTTAAACCACAATATTAGATGGCTTTGAGAAGCAAAGGCTAATTCTATCTGTGCTGCTTTATGCGTGGCTCCACAAATATTTTTATTTCATGTTTGACTTATTATAATACCTTGTTTCAAGGGACAATGGTTTCATGTGACTCTAACTTCCAAGATCTCTGCTTTTTGGAGAATCATAAAGGGCCTCCATCTTCACAGTGGTCTGCTCGTTGACTTCACATGTGCTCCTTGTTCCAGGCCCTCATCCCCCTGCAGAATTCCTGGAAACCTTCTAGTCATTTGTTCTCTCTGTAAACGTGACCTTTCAAGATCTCATATAATCAGTGGTGATGTATCCCAAGCTCTTTTTCACCATTAATAAATACCTTGTCTTTTATGATGCAATTATTTCAAATATAAACTAAAATGGCTTTAAATTTACATCTACACAGCTGTTACTTCACTCATTGAACTTCCCCTGAGCTTTCTTAAGCATGAGAAAAGGGATTCCAGTGTAAGTTGGAAGGCAGGGAGAGCACTTAACTGTCTATCTAGCTCCCAGACGTTTTGTTAGTTCTTTTTCTTGGTCATTCAAATCATATTCAAAGCTCAACTTCCAATAAAACACTTTCAAAATTAATCCCACGTAATTTTTGAAGAATACTCTTTCCTTCTGTGTTTGCTTCTTTACCATGAGCTGATTTTGATATTAACACAAAGACATTATTTTTCTTGATCAGATTATGTGGACTATAGGTTTTAAAACTTTATCACAAATTGTTTAAAAACCCACAATAGAACGGTGGGTAAAAACTAAACATTAAAATATAATAATAATAAATGAAGAATCCGATTCAAACCTTGGAATTTATTTAATGGAAAAAACTCAGGTGATCCACAGCTCTTTATTTCTGAGTTGAAACTAAATGCCAAAATGCAAAACTAAAAACAAAAAATAAATTAAATCTTTAATAAATCCATTTACTTTGAGAGAGTTCTCTCTCTCTCTCTCTCTCTCTCTCTCTCTCTCTCTCTCTCTCTCTCTCTCTCCCTCCCTCCCTCTCCTCCTCCTCTCTGATCTGTATATTAAAATTTCAAAAGTCATGAAATACTTGTAAATTAAATGATGCAATAAGAGTAGGTACTTAGGGA
>NW_017732744.1:0-1125 GCF_001890085.2 Hipposideros armiger | reverse complement strand
TGAACAACAGCTCAACCTGGAGCTGGGCTGCCGTGAGTCGCCAGCAATGGGGTAGGCTGCAGCCCCTGCTGCAGTGGGCTGCCATAAGCTACTGTGTGTGGCCAGCAGCCAGTGTGAGCTGCCAAGAGCCGCTCTGAGCGGCCGTCCAGAGGCTGGCGACCGATCTGCCTCACCCGGGGAAGAGCGCAATGATAATAGCAACATGGGCCAGTGAAGTGACGTCCTCCACAGCTAGACTGAAGAACCAAAGAACAGCAACTTGTCTGCTCCCCTTCGCCAATTCTCCAACACTGTTCACCTCTCCCAATTCCCCAATAAAACCTTTAAAAAAAATACAGTGAATGTTTAAATTTTTTTTTAAATAGATTACAATAAAAGACACATTGCCATTAATCCCCCTCAAAATATTCCCCATCACTTCAAACATACTTATCCCATCATTCTTGCCACTCTCTGAAGCAGTTCTGGAAATCCTGTTTTGTGAGTGTCTTTAGTTGCACTGTCATGGCTGCCTCGATGTCCTGAATCGATTCAAAACGTTTACCTTTCATGGTCATTTTGACTTTGGGTAAGAGCCAGAAGTTGCACGGCACCAGATCCAGTGAATATGGTGGATGAGGACACACCATAATGTTTTTATTTGACAGAGATTGCTGTACCAGAAGCAATGTGTGACACTGAGCCTTTCTGCTGTGATCAGAAAATACAGTGAATGGTGCTGCTGAGTGCCATCCAACAGAAAGGCAGGGATCTTCAATACAGGAAAAAGCAAGTCGAACCTTAGTAACAGTGTGTGACAAGTTTCAACTTGTTTGGTGCAGTCAGTCGGGTATGAGATACGGTTGAGAGAAGGTGTGTTTTAAAGTGTGCTGTAAAACATCCTCCATCATGACAACTCTCTGTGTCACACATTGCTTCTGGTATATGGCAATTGGTGTCAAATAAAAACATTACGGTGTGTCCTCATCCACCTTATTCACTGAATCTGGCACCATGTGATTTCTGGCTCTTCCCCAAAGTCAAAATGATGCAGGACATTGAGGCAGCCATGACAGCGCAACTAAAGATATTCACGAAAAAAGACTTCCAGAACTGCTCCAGAAAGTTGCAAGAACGATGGGATAA
>NW_017732743.1:240108-240949 GCF_001890085.2 Hipposideros armiger | reverse complement strand
TCAGTAATAGCAGCTTGCAGGCATGGGTAATCTGGCTTGAGCAAGTTCTCAGGAATAAGACTCACAGACTGTGGAGAGAACAATGCTACTTCCGGGTAGGTGGAGAAATAAAAGCAGCATGTTGGCTCAATTCACACCTCTTAGTCCAGGAGGCTGGAGACCCTTGGCCCCTCACTCATTTAACTCTTGACTGCTGTTTATTTTATTTCTTAACCCTTCACCACCCCCTCTTGTTCTCCCACTGCTCATGTCATGCGAGACTCGACAGGATAGTTCCAACTCATTTTATGGAGCCATTTAGTTTTAAAAAATATAATACTATTTACAATGCCATAAAAAAATATGAAATACTTCTGGAAAAATATTATTAAAAAATGTTAAAAACTTTTGAAAACTGTATCACTGAGAAATTTTAAAAACTTTAATAAATGGAGAGATGTATCTTGCTCAGGTCAGAAAGTGAATTATTTCCCCAAATGAGCCAAATAGACCATTCTCCTGAATTGGTCTCTCGTCATAAAATTCCAACCATAATCCCAGCAGCTTTTCTGTAGAATTTGGAAGCATCATTCTTAAATTCATAAATACCAAAGTTTAGAATAGTCAAAATAACTGTGAAAAAGAACTAGGTTGGTGAGGTGACACTACCTGATTTCAAGAATTTTGATAAAGCTAGTTATCAGGTCAGGGTGTTATTCATATAAAAATCAATAAATGAATGGAACAGAATAGAGTCCAGAATAAAAGCCATGCATATATAGTCAAATGATATTTTACAAACATGAAAGGCAATACAGGTGAGAGGAAAACCTTTTCAACAAATGTTGCTGGAACAAGTATA
>NW_017732743.1:224306-238633 GCF_001890085.2 Hipposideros armiger | reverse complement strand
AAAAAGCACAAAACACTACTCCACACCTATGAGAATGACAAAAATTAAAATAACTGACAGGGGCCAGCCTAGTGGCTCAGTTGGTTAAGAGTGCAAGCTCTGATCAACAGGGTTGCTGGTTTGATTCCCACATGGGCCAGTGAGCCAGACCCCAGCTGTGCTGCCGCTGAGCTGGTGATCCCCGCAACTAAGATCAAACATGGCACCTTGAGCTGAGCTGCCCTGAGCTGCCATGGAGCTGCCGGATGGCTCAGTGGTTAGAGCATGCACTCTCAGCAACAAGGTTTCTGGTTCAACTCCCACACTGGATGGTGGGCTATGCCCACCTGCAACTAAGATTGAACACGGCACCTTAAGCTAAGCAGCCGCGAGCTGCCGACTGGGCAGCCCGATGGCGACTGGACTTGGAGCTGAGCTAGCTGCCCCATCCACAACTAAGACTGAAAGACAAGAACTTGGCTGTTTCCCTTCCCCAATTCCCCAATAAGATAATTTTTTTTAATTATAAAAAAATAAAAAATAAATTGTTTCTCACTGCGGAACAGAATAAGACTAACCCCCAGAGGAAACATCCAAAAGAAATACAGTGATCTTGGAGGAAAGACGAACAAAAACTATATCTTTAACAATAAACATATCACTTAGAACCACCTAGAATCACACAGAATTTTGTGGGGACAGTCAGAAGAGTGACGATGTGGGGGAGACAAAAGTTTTTGGTAAGGACCGCAAGGACGGACTTGACCTTGAAGGAGTGAACTGGATTTGCATTAACTGGGGAAATGGTACCTTCATGTCTGTTCTCGCACTCAAGATGTGGGCCTGAACCTAGTGACTGTCCAGGGCCCCTGACTTCCTCAACAGTGACAGTCCCCACCAGGAGTCTTTGACAGCCCTATACTGAATGCCATATTAAACCCCAAATTGCCCCAGAAACCACAGGGACATCCCCTAACCCAGGCTTCACTAACCCCGAGCACCGAGTTCACTGACACAAAATTTCCGCCCCAGCTCTCAATCACTGAGTCCCACAAACCGAGCGATCCACTTGGACCTCAAACCGTGACAAAGTCGGACTCTCGGGGATGATTTCTTCAGATTGTTAGTCACTGCCTTTCAGGTGGCCCGTCACTCACGCTCAGATTCCTGTGACAAAAATCGAATAAAATCCAAACAGCTGTCCTCCACACATGCTCACATTTCACTGACCCCGCAAGCAGTGAATCCGAACCCAGGGCCCGACTCACCTGATCCCGAGCCTCTCCGGACAGCACTGGCGGCGACAGAGGCTTAGCCCCCGTCCAAAACCACTTCCTATTCGGTTATGCTTCTTCGCGGTCCTTAGGGACGCTCAACGGCAGGCACCAAGGTCGCGCGAGGACTCGGAACGTGGCGGGACTTCCGAGTTCCGACAGTGGGCCTCGCTCTATGACGTACTATGACCACGCCCACCCCGGCGTTTGTGAGGGGAGGGGCCATAGCGGCTGTGTGAAGAAATCGCCAACAGTAGTGGTCACCTCCTCGTCCCGAAAGACGGTCAACAATGCTGCGCTAAGTGCGTAAGACTTCGGAGGACAGTGACTATCCAAAGCCAACATGGCGCGCTCAGCCGGCTGGGGAACAAGGAAAGATGGCGGCACCCTTTACTAACTGGGGAGCTGAGCCTTTGCTCTGGGGCACCATGGGCGCAGCCATCTTAGACGAAGACAGATGTCCGTACGGCAGAGATGGGCTCAGACCACGGAAGAGTTGCACGAGCCGAAATGTCACTGGATAGGCGCGCTCACAGAACCAGTGGTCATTTAAAGTCCTAAGTCTGGGACGAAGGCGTAGGGGTGGGTCAGGCCTTTCTAGTTTAAAAGGAAGACTGCCGTTGAAAGGGGCGAAACCAGTAAGGCGAAGTTCTATTAAAATGCCACTACCCACGTGGGAGTTTATACATAGCTCCATCTAGTGGTGAAGGAGAAGAAGTGACGGTGCAAATGTACGTACATGTTTCCTTACAAAAAGGATAGTGGAGCACTTGAGAATATGAAATTATGAGGTAATGCAATTTTAGTTTGCATAGTTCCCAATTTAAAAAATAGCACACTTAAAAAATGTTAGTTATTTTTATGCAGGCGCGAGAGGTTCAATTGTAAAGGATTTAACTAGATAATCCCTTTATAGAAAGCAACCTAATCTAATTAAATTTTTCATTCTATTTGATTCAGTAATTCTAACAGTTTATTTGGTAAAAACTTTTCTTAATATTAACCACGCGGCTTTTGTAATTTTAAAAAGAGGAAAATGATGAGACAAGTAAAGAGTTAACAAGAGCGGGCTTGTGAGCTGGCAGGATGGGACAGGCAAAGAGTTAACAGGAACGAGCTTAAACATTAACCGCTTGACTCTGACTCCGCTGGCTAGCAGTGCACCTGCAAGCTGACAAGCACCTTACATCCATCATAGGTGGGAAAAGAACAATTCTCAATCGCAACGACAGCCCCCGTGTATTAACAAACACCCATCATGGATGGGAACAGGGTGGTTCCCAATGGCAACAGCAACCCCCTGCAAGCTGACATACATCATAGATGGGAACAGGGCAGTTCCCAGAAGACAATTGTGACGGAAGCCCCCTGCAAGCTGACAAGGACCCTACATCCTGCTTAGAAAAATATAAAACCCCAGCACTCCTCATCTGGGCAGCTGTCCCTGTCAGGCTTGCCTGGCACAACTCCACTTGCCAGTATCTCTCTTACCCCTCTGTCTTGGCAGCTCTTTCTCTCAGACTGCCCTGGAAAAACTTCTGCCATCTTCAAACAGAACTCTCTCTCCCCCTTTTTGACTTTCAATAAATCTTTTCTTACTGTTGTAGAGGCTCATAAATTATTTTACATTCTGCAAACAACCAGGAGTTAGTTCTACTGAATTAACCTAAATGTATACTGATAAATAGATACTTTGGTAAATTACGGAACATCCACTCAGCATAACAGTACACAGGAATTTTTAAAAATATACTACAATTGTCAGTATAAATAAGGAAAGATAATTTTCTTCAGAGGACAAAAACAGATTTGCAAAATCTGTTTGGATTACTTTAGGATTTGTGCTTAGGGTAGACAATGTCAGAAGTCTTCAAATTCCCTATTTTCGCAATTCTCCATTGTTAATACTTTTTTGTATAATAACTATGTATTACTTTAGTGTCACGTCCTGCGTGGCAAGGGCAAATGGGACACAAGAGGGGCGATGCAGATTGAATAAGAACAAGAGACAAAAGTCAGATAAGAGCGAGACCAAGGGACCCAGCCTGGAAGACTGAGCCCCGAGTCAACGCATGGCTTTTATTGAAATCCTACAAGGAAGTGAAACTGTCATCTTTATTGAGATCCTACAAGGAAGTGAAACTGTCATTTTTCAAAGATCCGTTGCTATGTGCCTTAAGGCTGTTTGCCATTAACCTGCGCCCGTTGTATTCCAACAAATGCTATGCCTTCATACATCACTACACAGCCCCAGGACACTTTGTTGTTACTGTGTCCTACCCCTTCAGGGGAGTAGACCGATATACATTGGGTCCCAGGACTGCCGGGACACTCCCTGAGAGACATCAGGCCCCAGGAATGCTGAGACCTACTCTCATGACTGACTGGGTCAGGGGCTAATGCAGCGGGGGCGGTCGTGGCTGTAGCTGTTAAGGCAACACTTTAGTATTTTCAAAAGTCGATTTTACAAGTTTTATATTTTATGTAGATGTTCATAATATAGTCAATATGAACAGACTAGTCTCATTTTTCTTTAATAAATATATACTTACACATAAAAAATAATTTTTAAATAAGCTCTGGTCACTTATATTAAAGAAAAATTTTGCATGATTTAATTTTTACCAGTCTGTTCTGGCATGCTTCTAATGATATCAGAATCACTTGGATCAATGATAGCCAGTGTACATATTTGATAGTATTTTCCACACATTGTGCCCAATTCAATATTATTGCCACTGTAGTGATGGACACCAGTCTTGGCCAACATGGCGTAGTACTCTATTTCAGATTTCCTTAAGACTGGGCAGTTGTTGCCAAGGACTGCTGGGGACTGAGAGACCCATCTGGAGCTGTAAAGGAGAGGCTGGTGCAAGGCACACTCTCTGGCTGCATCCTTAGCAAGGTTAGAGCAGCACCTCAGCATACAGAGGTTTCCGGCACCCGTAGGTGGTTTCAATACGTTAGGTACTAAACATCTTGAGTCCGATGCATTGGTTGCTAACAATCTGCAACTGACTAATGAAAAGTTCCCTGCCCAAGACTATCTCCTCCCCTTTCCTGCCCACGCATAAGCAAGACTATATAAGTAAAGCACGGCTGCTAGATTGGGTCACTGTTCTCCCATCAGGAGACAGGTGTCCACCTAGCCCCTGCTTTCAAGTATTTCTTTGTCTGTCCTTCTTAATCCTCCTCGCCCCCGCTCTGGCCCATTCGACTAGCCACGCTGGACACGGCAGATGACCAGTTTTGCTTTGCCTTGTCTGATCATTTTCAGAGTCTGCTTGTACCCCAGCACATACTTTCCACTTTTCATAACAAGTTGGAGCCTAGACTTTTGTCAACTCCAGTAACGTTTTCTTCTTTGCAGCCACCATCTTCCTGTCTTAGGTGCAGAAAGCCCCCCAACCAAGAGTAGCTGTTGCCTTATAGCAATGTCCACGGCCACCCCCCGCACTAACCCGACTTAACGAGGTCCTGAGGAAGTGCCTCGGAATGCTGAGGCCTGATGGAATGATATCGGTAAAGCTTCCTCTAGGGCAGCGGTTCTCAACCTTTCACAGGGGTCGCCTAAGACCATCGGAAAACACATATTTTCGATGGTCTTAGGAACCGAGACACCACTCCTCTATCCGTCTCCAGGCCCACATGCAGATATACCCACATACGAGTACCTGGTGACCCCTGTGAAAGGGTTGTTTGACCCCCAAAGGGGTCGCGACCCACAGGTTGAGAACCACTGCTTTAGGGAGTGTCTTGAAATGCTGACACCCGGTGGAATGATATCGGTCATCTCCCTTAATTATATAGGATGCGGTACAGTAACGCTGTCCTGGGGGTTGTGCAGGATGTATGAAGGCATCGTACATGTTGGAATACAATGGGAGCTGGTTGATGGAAAACAGCCTTAAGGCACATGACACACGGATCTTTGAGTAATCCCGTTTCACTTCCTTGAAATTTTCTCAATAAAAGCCATGTGATGACCCGATTCGAGGCTCAGTCCACGAGGCTGATGCCCCCTGGTCCCGCTTTAGCCTCATCTCTGTCTCTTGGGCTCTTTAACTCTGCATCGCCCCTCTCGTTTCCCACTGTCCTGGCCATGCAGGACGTGACAAGTAGCCACCAAGACAGCCGGAGAGCAAGTAATGCAGAATATAGTTTGAACAATGCTTGGCTCTTAGGTATAATTATGGGTGATTTAAAATTTCTTCATTTGCTTATATGTTTTCTAATTTCTACGCATTAAGAATTTATTAATAGTAAGAGCATTATATTCCTTTCAGGGATTAAATTTCATCCCTATTCACATGTGATGTCAAGCTCTGAAAAGTGAGTTCAGCATCTGGTCCAGAGAGCTCAGGGCAGCCTGGGCAGCCCATCCTAGGATCCTGATGGATCTGTTTCAGGAATGACCTGATCTGACATTGCCATGCAGCATGTGTAGGTTCATAGGCCTGGGTGGTAAAGCACTCGTGTCTGACTCGTTGCTGTAGAATACTGTCCAGAATCTCCTCCCAGCCATAATGTGTGACACTACTGAAGAATATTACCAACCAAGAAAGCTCATCTAAACTTCAGTGTCCAGAGTTGTTTTTTTTAAAAGATTTTTATTGGGGGAATTGGGAGATGGGAACAGCGCTGGGGAATTGGGGGAAGGGGAACGGACAAGTTGCTGTCCTTTTGTTCTTCAGTCTAGTTGTGGAGGACGTTGCTTCACTGGCCCAAGTTGGCACCATCATTGCGCTCTTCCCGGGCAAAGCAGATCAGTCGCCGGCTTCTGGACAGCTGCTCACTGCGGCTGCTGGCTACACACAGTAGCCCATGGCAACCCACTGCAGCAGGGGCTATAGCCTATGCAATCACAGGCAATTCAGGGCAGCCCATCTCCAGGTTGAGCTGTTGTTCAGCATCTTAGCTGTAGAGTGCAGTGTCACTGGCCCTCATATGTGGGATCTGAACCAGGGCCCTCTGGTGTCACGTCCAGCGTGGCAAGGGCAAATGGGTCTCGAAAGGGGCGACGCAGATTGAATAAAGTCAAGAGACAAAAGTTAGATTTGAGCGAGACCAAGGGACTCAGCCAGAGAAGACTGAGCCCCGAATCAGGTCAGCGCATGGCTTTTATTGAGAATTTTCAAAGAAGTAAAACTGCTGTCAATCAATTAGCAACCGTGTGTGATTTGTGTGCCTTAAGGCCTCTTTCCATTAACATATCCCATTGTGTTCCAGCAAATGCTGTGCCTTCACACTTCCGGCCACATAGCCCCAGAACACTTGTTACTGTGTCCTCCCAGGGGAGATAACTATTATCATTCCAATAGGTCCCAGTCACCTGAGACACTCCCCAGAGGGAGCTTTACCGGCCTCCGCCGAGACACTCTCTCCTAACTAATAGGGTTAGAGGCTAATGCGGGGGGGGGTATTGGAATCGGCTATAATGCAACACTGGCATCCCAAGCCAGCTCTTAACCAATGCACCACTCGGCCAGCCCCAGTGTCCAGAGTTTTTATTGAGGCTTCATTATATATGCAGGATTTATTGAATCATTGACCAGGACTCAATCTCCAGGTCCTCCCACTTCGGAAATCAGACTGATATTACATGGCTCAAAGCCACAACCCTCTTGGGAGCATTTGAGATCTTCCTCCTTGGTATATGTCATCAATTTTACTCAAATAAACTCACAAAATTTCTCTACAGGTTTGGATGTTTCTTACGTCAACAACCCATTATTCTATGTTACTGATTCTCATTTCCACATCTCTACCTTTGACCTCTTCCCACCCTTCAGCTTCTAATCCAGGATTTAGGGCAGAGATGTTCAAATTTTAATATAGACTGGAAAGCTCATACTACAAACCCAGAGCCCTGGACCCCAGTCCCAGAGATTCTGGTTTCGGAAGTGTTGGGTGTGACTCAAGAATTTACATCTTGTACAACTTCTCAGAGAATCTTGAGGCAGGAAGCCCAGAGAAAACACTTAGAAACAGTCCTTGAGTGTTTTTGGCTTACAAATATTATGTGGGCTGGCTTTCTCAGTACACTTAGGTCATAGTTCAAATTACATCTGTCCAGAAAAGCCTTCCTTGAAACCCTTACTACAATAGCTCCTCCATTACAATTTTTTGCTAGGTTTCATATTTCTTCATAGTACTTACCAGAGTTGACATTCTATGTATTGGGTTGTTGGAAAAGTCATGACGCATTTTTGCAATGAAAAACATGGAAAAAATACGTCATGACTTGTCCAACAACCCAATGTTTATTTGACTCATTCTCCTTCACTACACTGTATGCTCCATAAGGCCATGACTTTGTCTATTTTGTTCATTGATGTGTCTGTAGTGTCTACAACAGTGGCCAGCACAGTGTAGATAGATGCTCAAAAAAATCTTAAAGGGGGGAATTAATACGGAGCTGGAGATCAAATCCTGCCATGATACTGTATGGCAAGTGTCTATTTATTTTGCTATAAGCAGGACTTACCACTTGTAAACTGGATTGAATATCCTTTTTATATGAAGGGAAATAACTCAGGCTACACATGAGAGAACAAGAGGCTTACTACTAGAAAAACAGAATTTGTTGTCAGCAGACCTATTCAAACAGAACTGGTAGCAGAAGTACTGACGAAAAGGAATAAGAGAAGGAAACATGTATAACATCAGGAATGAAGAAAAAGGAATGGAAAGGGTAAATATATAATCAAATATAATAGGCTGTTCTCCTTTTGAATTTTTAAAATTATGTTTGATGGTTGAAAGCAAAAATGACCTTACCTGATAAGATTCTCAATATATTGTGGAGATGTTGGGCATCATTCACTGTTAGGGAAATAGAAGACCATCATTATATACAACCACACACTTGATAGGACAGCTAGAATCAAATATGACAATGCCAAGTGCTGGAAAGGTCACAGAACAACTGGACATTCATACACTGCTGGTGGGAATGTAAATTGGTACAGCCATTCTGGAAAAGTTTGGCAGTTTCTTAGAAAATTAAACACAAACTTAGCATATGACTCATGGGTGTTTATCCCAGAGAAATGAAAACTCATGTTCACATAAAATTGGCTATACAAATGTTTATAGCATCTTTATTCATAACAATGAAACACTGGCAACAACCCAAACATCTATCAACAGTGAACAGACAAACAAACCATAGTACATCAATACAAAAAAATACTACTCAGTAACAAAAAGTAAAACTATTTACACTCTCAACAAATTGGATGGATCTTAAGGGAATTTGCTGAATAGGGAAAAATGCCTATCTCAAAGGTTACATACTGTATGATTCAATTTTAATAGTTTTCTTGAAATGACAAAATTAGAGTGATGGACTCCTCTCATTGGTCACCATGGGTGAGGGCTGGGGAGACAGTGAGGCTATACAGGGGTAGCAGGAAGACATGTCTTTGAGTTGGCACAACAACTCTACATCCTGACTGTGGTAGAATTTACAGAAATCTGTATATATGATAAAATGTCTTAGAACTCCACATGAAAAAACAAAACAAAAAACCTCTCACAAATGAAAGCACAAAAAACTAGTGAAATCCAAATAAGGTATATAGTTTACCTAACAGCACTGTACCAATGTCGTTTTATTGTTTTTTATGATGTATGATGGTTATGTAAGATAATCACTAAGAAGTTAAATAAAAGTACTCAGGAACTTTGCATATTTTGTAATTTCTTGTAAGTCTAAAATATTTCAAACCAAATTTTAGAAAAATCATATTTAAGGAATTTTTGTAAATTACTTAATGCTGTTTATAAACTTGGATAAATACAACCAAATATGGTGAATTACATTTATGAAGATATTCCTTTTACTTTTGAAGTACACAATAGACTGAAAAATATGAATTTAGAGCCTAAGAAATGCAAGAGCTAGTCATATAATGATACAGGGTGGGCTCAGAACACTCCTGCTTGTACATAATGTTACAATTTAATCAGTGTTAAGAATTTGCCTAACATTATGGAATCATTGAGAATATGGTTCAAGTATCCTGTCCCAGAATGGATGCCAGGTAAATAAGTTTAGACTTATGATAGAAAACTCAAGGGTACATTATTTTCATGAGGTTTCTCTCCATGAATTCTCTGATATTCTGCTAAAGTTACTCTACATTTAGTGTGTTCCTAACAGTTTTATTTCTGTGTGAATTCATGGGAAATGATGAATTCTGCCAATTGAAATTTTTTCTTCAGCATGAATATTGGGCAACTATTGAGATTTTATTTCTAGGCAATGGCTTTCCCACAATCATCCTATTGCTATTAAGTATGAGCTCACTGATGATCTCTTATCACTAATGAGATAGTCTTTAACTCCATAGAAGGCTTTCCTAATCTCTCCATTCATAAGATTTATCTTAGTACATACTTTTCAGACATATACCTAGAAATGTTTCCTTAAGACTTTTCTGCTTGAATATATCAGAATATTTCTCCTACATGTTAATTTTGACATACAAAGTGAGGTAATTGATCACTGAAGGCACTGGCACATTTTCTGCATTCATTAAATTTCATTCCTATGCAAATATAATTTCCCAAAGGTGAAAATCTAGCAACAGGCTACTCTACACTGAATATGTTCCAGTATGTCAGGAGCACACTGGTGTTTAACAAGTTCACCAAACTATCATGGTTTGTCCCCTGCTCGAGTTCACTTGAGGATAGATGCTCAAAACATATTTTCATTTGTCATGTGTATTAACAAGGCTTGACAAGTGAGAGAAACGTTACCACCAATTCTTGAATCCAGAGGGCCTCCCTCCTTTATGAGTTCTCTGATGTACAGTGGGTGCTGAATTCTCTCACACTAACTGCATACATATGGTTTGTCTCCTGTGTAAATCCCCTGATGCATCATGAGACCAATACTCCAATACTATATGAATAGGATTTTCCAGTCAGTACATATAAGTCTATCCTGTATGAAGTCTCTGATGTTTTACAAGGCATATTTTCTTCCTGAAGGTGTGACCATACTCATTGTGTTATTGGGGTTTGTTCCCATTATGAGTTTTCTGATGTAGAAGGAGATTTCTCTTTGAGGAGAAGGCTTTTCCACATTCACTGCATACAAAAGGTTTCTCTCCTGTATGAGTTCGCTGATGGACAATTAGACGGCTTTTCACAGCAAAGCCTTTTCCACATTCATTGCATGCATAAGGTTTCTCTCCAGTATGGGTTTGCTGGTGTAAAATGAGCTCAGTTTCTATAACGAAGCCTTTTCCACATTCACTGCATATATAGGATTTCTCTCCTGTGTGAACTTGCTGATGTACAATAAGATAACGTTTCATGGTGAAGCCTTTTCCACAATCATTGCATGTAAAGGGTTTCTCTCCAGTATGGGTTCGCTGATGTACTACAAGATTGCTCTTAAAGGCAAAACCTTTTCCGCATTTATTGCATACATAGGGTTTCTCTCCAGTATGAGTTCGCTGGTGTAACATCAGTCCACTATTCACAATGAAGCCCTTCCCACACTCACTACATCTGTAAGGTTTCTCTCCCGTATGAGTTCGCTTATGTACAACCAGCCGACTCTTCAAGGGGAAGCCTTTCCCACACTCACTGCAGGTGTAGGGTTTCTCTCCAGTATGTGTTCGCTGATGTATGATGAGCATGCTGTTCACGGTGAAGCCTTTCCCACAGTCACCACATACATAGGATTTCTCTACTGTATGATTTCTCTGGTGCACAATAAGGTTACTCTTCCTGGGAAAACCTTTTCCACATTCATTGCACACATAGGGTTTCTCTCCAGTGTGAGTTCGCTGATGTTCAATCAGACGGCTCTTCATAGTGAAACCTTTCCCACATTCATTGCATACATATGGTTTCTCTCCTGTATGATTTCGTTGGTGTATAAGGATGTAGTGCTTCGTGGTGAAGCCTTTCCCACACTCACTGCAGGTGTAGGGTTTCTCTCCTGTATGAGTTCGCTGATGTATTATTAGCATGCTCTTCCCAGTGAAGCCTTTCCCACATTCACTACAGACATAGCATTTCTCTCCAGTATGATTTCGCTGATGTACAATGAGATTACGCTTCCCGGGGAAACCTTTTCCACATTCACTGCATACATAGGGTTTCTCTCCAGTGTGAGTTCGCTCATGCTCAATGAGACGGCTCTTCATGGTGAAGACTTTGCCACAATCATTGCATATAAAGGATTTCTCTCTTTTATGAATTCTCTGATGTTCATTGAGCCTGGACTTTCTGGAGAATACTTTCGCACACAGATTGCATCCATAAGGTTTCTCTCCTGTGTGAACTCTCTCATGATCAGTGAGCTGAGATTTCTTAATAAAGGCTTTCCCACATTCATGGCACACATGAGCTTTCTTGACTTCATGAGTACTTTTATACTTAATGATCTGGGACTTACTGCTAATGGGTTTTGCACTTACAAGGACTTTAATTGCAGGATGAAAATCTTCATGCTTACCATGCAGAAATGATTTTCCATCTCCATTCAATTTAATAGGCTTCTTAATTTCATAGCTTTTGCTCTGGTTGACTGAACTTAAACTTGACTTCAGAGTTTTCATGTAGAACTCAAACATATCATGATTTTGCATGAAAGGAAAATGACTTTGGCTTTGAACATTATTTCCAAGTACATTGTGTTTGTGGCTTTGTTTCATACCTCTCAGCATTATTTGATTTTCCCAGTGACCCTGGAGATGATCATCAACTTTGCCAATTTCTAGGGAAGAAGAGAACAATTAATCTTTTTATAATCTTGTTTAGAAAGAAACTGTTTAAATAATTCCTTGGTGTTTAAAAAAAAAAAAGGCACTTCAGCAACAACCCTGTGATAATTCTGTAAAAGAAACATCATGTATAAATGTTCCTTATTTCTTACACATTGGTAAAAACACAATAATATAAACAAACCAAAATGAAACAGCAGTTAGTGTACCAATAAGGTTACATAATTGACAATTTATGTAGATTTGGCTGCTTTCTACATAAGAACGTGCAAAACATGCAGAGATGGAAAAATACAAGCAAGTCATTGTTAGCAGCAAATTACATGGTTTGGAGGAATATCATTCCATAGAACTTGGAAAGACCCAGATCACAGAGGTGGAAGAGACAACTAATCCAAAATAAAGAGAGTTCCATTTGTACACTCCAAAACTATGTATTGAATGGCTCCTGTGTACCAGGTACTATGCTGGTGTTTGGAATATTTAAATATGACTTACTTTCACTGATCTTAAATCTAGCTAGGGAAAACTGAATAAAGGAGAAAAAAAAGAAGGGAGTTGGAGATTGTTAAACGTGGATTGAGGAGCAATGGAGATGGTGGGAAGTGCAGGAAATCAGGATATATTTGCAAAAAGAAAAGACAAGGTATGATGGGGAGAGTGGTTAATTGAAGTGAGGAATCCAGGATTATTTTGCTAACCATCCAGATGACGTGAGCCACTGGGTAGGCAGAAGCATCTCAAATCAAGAAGAGGAATATTACTGAAATAAATATAGAACATGTAGGAAAAAAGTATCCATTGTGAAACATAAATTATGAGATGATTATTAGATATGTAGTACAGACATCAAGGTCAGCTTGGAAGTATACGTGTGGAAATAAGCAATATACACCTATTATTCAAGAAAAGAGCACTGGGCAATATGTTGGGAGGACACATAGAATGAAAGATGATGAAGGTAAAAACCAAGGTTTTAGACATGCTAACATTTAGAGTTTGGGGATTCTCTAAATGAAACCAAACTGTGACTACAGAGATCAGGGAAATATTCATACTGGGGTGTACAGAATAAACATGTTACCTAGCAAGTAAGAATGTAAGGTCTTCAGAATTTGAATTGAAGTGAGCTGAGACAGACTCTTGTATCATAATTCTGTTTCTAAATTTGCCTTTCTGAAGACCACCATCAAGCTAGCTTTCCAGAAACATCAATCATATTGAGAGGACAACTCATATAATCAACACTCCAGCCTTTTGTCTGGCTGTGTCATGTTGTCATATGTTCCATTCATAATAAAATAGGGCAACAATCATTGACAGGAAATTTTTGCAGCTGGCCAGTGTACCTCGCAGTCATCTTCAGAAGCTAATGTGCTGCATGGGATATGGCGACTGTCACCTTTTCCAATCACATTCTGCATTCAATACAGAAGTCATGTCCAAAATTTCCTCACTTCAACAACCCTGATATATTGTTCCCTCATTTGCCACCAGCAGCATCTACTTCAGTAATTCTACATTTATGTCTCAGTTGGCAACAGTTAGGTTGTACTGAAGAACCAACTTCCTCCTTTAAGACCTAGGTTGTGTCAGCTTTATCTTCAGTTTTTCTTAGAACATCTGGCTGTTCCTTATTATTGCTATACTACTGCAACCCAGGTAAAAGGTAAGACAACCTAGAGTTACAAAAATACAAAACCAACCAACCCTCCACCATGTTACCTCAATTACTCACATGAAATCCAATCAATCATCCTAGCAATAAAAGTGTACATCTCCATGAATGTTCCATCTATCCATGTTTCCACTCCACTACTTCCCTGCAAAGACTGTCTAATGGTGGCTTTCATTTGCCTGACTTCAGGACACTCTTTTCATAGTCAAGCCCATGGCCTCACACATGTCCTACTTCATGCCTTCATCTTCCTAATTCAAAATGTAGACAGATACTCATACACACGCTGTCATTCCCATTCTGACTACCAGCATAAGCTCTATTTCCTCTGTTTTTCTAAATTAGCCCCTTTATTGCTCATTTTTTAAAAAGATTTTTATTGGGGTATTGGGGGATGGGAACAGCGCTGGGGAATTGGGGGAAGAGGAACAGACAAGTTGCTGTCCTATTATTCTTCAGTCTAGCTGTGGAGGACGTTGCTTCACTGGCCCACGTCGGCACCATCATTGCGCTCTTCCCGGGCGAGGCAGATCAGTCGCCGGCTTCTGGATGGCCGCTCACGGCGGCTGCTGCTGGCCGCTCACGCTGGCTGCTGGCTACACACGGCAGCCCGTGGCAACCCACTGCAGCAGGGGCTGTAGCCTA
>NW_017732743.1:218928-224226 GCF_001890085.2 Hipposideros armiger | reverse complement strand
GGGCCCTCTGGTGTCCCAAGCCAGCTCTTAACTAACGCGCCACTTGGCCGGCCCTATTGCTCATTTTTATAGTTACTTTGAGTGAAGATTTAACTTCATCCAAAGAGAGGCTACTAGGAGGTGATCTCTTGGCCCCTGGAATGTCCTGACTGATGGGACTGTCTTTGTTTGCCTGGTGGCTTTGGCCACTGGATAGTCTGACAAGGTGATTTTTTTTTTAAGATTTTTATTGGGGAGTTGGGAGGAGGGTAATAGTGTTGGGGAATTGGGAAAGGAGACCAACCAAGTTGTTCTTCAATCTTCATTGTGGAGGGTGCCAGTTGCCATCTGGCTTCCCGTTGGCAGCTCATGGTCTCTAAGCTCAAGGTGCTGTGTTCAATCTTAGTTGCAGGTGGGCGTAGCCACCATCCCATGTGGGAGTCAAACCAGCAGCCTTGTTGTTAAGAGTGCACGCTCTATCCACTGAGCTATCTGGGTGGCAGCTCAGCTCAAGGTGCCAAGTTCAGTCTTAGTTGCAGGTGGGCATAGCCCACCATCGAACAGGCAGTCTTGTTGTTACACCAGCTGAGTCATCCTGCTACCTGTTGGCAGCTCAGCGACAGCTCAGCTCGGGCGCAGCATCACTGGCCCATGTGGAATCCAACTGGCGGCCCTGTTGCTCAGAGCTCGCACTCTTAAGCCAACTCTTAACCAACTGAGCCATTCGGCCAGCCCTGACAAGGTGATTTTTGATACGTGCTCGATAACCATAGAGTTAGGACCTTTGGAAGAACTGGGGACTATAGGTATTAGCCTAACTTCTGGAGAGACTAGAGGTCAGCCATGCAGGCAACATGTAACTGAGCCCCAATATAAACTCTGGACAACAAAGGCTCAAGTGAGCTTCCCTAGCTGGCAATACCCTGTGTGTATTGTCACACATCATGGCCAGGAGGAGGTAATTCTGTCCATGAGTCCAGAAGCACCACATTTGGACCCTTCCTAGATTCTACCTGACCTAAAGATTTCACTTCTAGGTATATATCCAGAAAAAATGAAAGCATACTGGGGGTGCCAAAAAAATGTACACATTTTAAGAGATGTTATCTACGTATTACTTTTTGAAGTTGAACTGAATTACGTAGCAATGTGTAGTATGCTATTTGCTCAAAAGATGGTGTTAATCAAATGAATGCTAGCATCATTCATTGTATTATAATTTTAATACACTTTTTCCTTTCTTAAAATGTGTAAACATTTGTTTGGCACCCTCTGTATGTTCACAAAAAAGTTGTACATAAATGTTCATAGCAGCACAAAAGCCAAAAAGTGGAGACAACCCAAATGACCATCAATGGTATGATGAATTGTATGAATGTGTAAATAAAATGTGGTAGATCTATACACTGGACTCTGAATTGGCAATAAAAAGGAATGAAGTGCTGATCCATACTAAAACATGGGAGAACTTTTAAAACATGCTAAATGAAAGAAGCCAGGCACAAATGACCACATATTTTATGATTCTATATATATGAAACATCCAGGACAGGCAAATCTATAGAGACAAAAAGTAGGTTAGTGGTTGCCTAGCCTGGGGCTTAGGAGAAAGTGAGTTTTTTTTTAAGTGATAAAAATCTTCCAAAATTGATTGTGGTGATGGTTACATAACTCTGTTAATAGTCTACAAAGTGCTGAATTGTTTAAGTTGGGAAATTGTAGAATATGTGAATTATGTTAATAAAGGTGTTAAAAAAGAAACAAGAATATAATGAGAAAAACAAATGACTAGGAAAATGAATACAATGCTAATACCTAAGATGAACCAAAAGAAAATCAGAAATATTGAAGGTATGAAAGAAGTACATTGAGGCAGACACAAGCTATGATTTGGGCTAGAACTGATGTAGGATGTACAACAGCCTTTTCTAGTTAAACTGTCAACAGAAACGGCAGAGACCTTCAAGGTAAGAACCTCCTAAGTAGAGAACATTCACGATAACACCAGCGTGGACAGGACAGAAAAATGTACTGTACTAAAGGAGAATCTAATATTAAAAAAGGAAAAAGGGTGGTGGGAAGGGTTGTTATGGGGGAAGATGATTCCTGTTGCTCGTGTAGGAGCTCGGAAATCTCAGGCTAGTAATATTTAGAACTAAAAATGTACGTTCGACAATATTAACGGAGATATCAATTTGGAGTCCCATCCAGACAAGAACTTAATTCATGAGACTGAAGGAAAATGTTAAGGATTAGAAATACAGCAGAAAAAAATGGAAAATAAAACCACTGAAGAACCTCAGAGTGGGGGAAAAAAGAAACTAAGGAAGCAGATTAATGCACAGGAAGAGATGAGGTTATTGGGAGGGCACAACATACAAGGTAGGGTGGGAGGTTAGGAAGAGAACTCACTATTTCCCATTGGGGCAGAAGAGTGCAATAGTCAGGAGACTGATGAATTCAAAGATCTCTCTTTGAAGTGAGGCCTGGAAGGTGAAATTTCATAGCCAGGGAGGAGGAAGGAACAGGGAGAGACACTGTGACAGGGTGCAAAGATGGGGTAGCTTATAGAAGCCAAGGAAGAAAACTAGGCAAACAAACAAAAATCAAGATGTCAGATAAACAAGGATCAGATCACAGAAGAGGAAAAAGGGGTACACGTCCCTCTAAACACCTAAAAGAAAGTCTGCTATGGGGAGAGATGGAGGCACTGTTTCTGTACCCTCAAACACCACCCAGCCTTCTCTGACTAGAATATGACTTCTGCAGTTATGCATGAGGGGGAGCAGAGTTTACCACCCCAAAATATGCCTTTTGGGGTATTGTTACTTTACGCTGGTTATTTTTCAGAAATTAAAGGCTCAGAAAAAACCTTTGACTTTCCCCTTTGCTGCCTATAAGAATTTAGACAAAGGACTTGTTCCAGGAAGAGAGCTGTCATCATGGGTAACTATGGTTGAATATGAGCTAGGTGTGATCGATAGGGAGGAGCCTAGCAGGGCCCTTTGGATCCATGTCCTCTCTGTGTCCCCTTGTTACAGATGGCCCAGTGAACACTTATTTAGCAGACATTGCTTTTCCATCTCTATGGGAATTGCCTTCTTCTCCTTTGAAATCCCAAACCACAAGCCCTACTTCTCCTTAGCTCAAAATGGCTTGTAAGCCTCAACTGCCCAATCTGTCCTTCAGTCCCATATTCTTATGGACCCCTTTGTATGGACATATGTAATGATTTTGATTATTTCCTCCTGCTAACCTGTGTCATGTCAATTTGGTTATTATCCCAGCCAGGAGAACTTAGAAGGGTAAAAGGAAAATCATTTTTCCTCCCCTGCACCAGCCTTGCTGGTTCTCCCACTCACCTGGACAGACTGGACTGTGGATTTCATCCTCTAATGTCCACGGTTCTTCCCCTTGTTCCAACTTGGAGAGTGCGTCTGGTTTGCTGACTTGATATCCTGCTCATGGGAAACGAAAGAAGACTTTAGTTGGGGTCTATCAAGATGGGAGAGTGTTACATTTAAGGGACTAGACAGTTTTCACACATTGGAGGCTTTTCTCTCAGGTGAGGGCACATGTGCATTGGGATATATATTTGGTCTTTATCCCCAGTTCCGGGCACAGAGCTCCTAAGTCCCTGTAATTTCCTAAGTGAAAGGCATCTTTTTGTTTGTTTTCTTAGGAGCATCTTTTGTCATAGCATTTGGTCTAAGTTCCAGCTCAGAGTGATGAGTGTCTTCTGTGTAAGAGTGAGATGACTGGTGGCTGGGGACCCCTAGACCGCTTCAGCTTGTGGGCTGTGGGTCAGAAAGATCAAGCATGATCAGAGGACTGGAACCTTCAGCTCCAACGCTCTCCCACCATCATGGGGCAGGAGGAGACTGAAGGTGCAGATCAAGAATTGAAGCAATCGGGCCGGCCGAGTGGCACATTGGTTAAGAGCTGGCTTGGGATGCCAGAGGGCCCCGGTTCGGATCCCACATGTGAGGGCCAGTAACACTGCCTCTACAGCTAAGATGCTGAACAACAGCTCAATTTGGAGCTGGGCTGCCGTGGGTGGCCGGTGACGGCGTAGGTTGCAGCCCCTGCTGCAGTGGGTTGCCATGGGTTGCCATGTGTAGCCAGCAGCCTGCGTGAGCAGCCAGCAGCCACAGTGAGCAGCCGTCCAGAAGCCGACGACTGATCTGCCTTGCCTGGGAAGAGCGCAATGATGGTGCCAACTTTGGCCAGTGAAGCAACATCCTCCACAACTAGTTGAAGAACAAAACAACACCAACTTGTCTGTTCCCCTTCCCCCAATTCCACTGCGCTGTTCCCATCCCCCAATTCCCCAATAAAAAATCTTTAAAAAAAAAAAAAAGAATTGAAGCAATCTTGCCTCTATAATGAAGCTTCCATAAAAATTCTTAAACAGGGCCGGCCGCGTGGCTCAGCTGGCTAAGAGCTCGCTTGGGAGCACCAGCTCTGAGCAGCAGGGCTGTGGTTCGGATCCCACATTAAGGGCCAGTGACGCTCGCCCTCTACAGCTAAGATGATGAACAACAGCTCGACCTGGAGCTGGGCTGCTGTGAGTCGCTGGCGACGGCGTAGGCTGCAGCGGGGCTGCAGTGGGTTGCCGTGAGCTATGTGAGTGACTGGCAGCCAGCGTGAGCAGCTGTCAGCCGGTGTGAGCTGCTGGGAGCCACTGTGAGCAGCCGACCAATGACCAGCGACCGATTGCCTCACCCGGGAAGAGCACAATGATCGTACCAATATGGGCCAGGTGAAGTGACGTCCTCCACAACTAGACTGAAGAACAAAAACAGCAATTTGTCTACCTGTCTGTTCCCCTTCCCTGATTCCCCAATGCTGTTCCCCTCCCCCCAATTCCCCAATAAAAATCTTAAAAATAAATAAATAAATAAATCCCTAAACAACCAGGTTGGGAGAGCTTCCGGGTTGGTGACCACATCAAGGTGCTGGGAGGAAGGCACACCTGGAGAGCACAGTGCCTTAAGGATCTTTTCCATTTGGCTTTTTTCCTTTATAATAAACTGGTAATGATAAGTAAAGTGCCTTCCTGAGTTCTATGAGTCATTCTGGCAATTATCAACCCCGAGTTGGGGGGAGGGGGGAGAGGGAGGGGATATTGTGGGAATGACCGAATTATAGCCTGTCGCCTTACAGCCGATTCTTAGACCACCCCCCCTGCATTAGCCTCTGACCCATTAGTTGAGAGAGTGCCTCGGAAAACTGAGGCCGGATGGAATGATATCTGTAAAGCTCTCTCGGGGGGCGTCTCAGCCTGACTGGGACCTGATGGAATGATATCAGCTGTCT
>NW_017732743.1:161828-213638 GCF_001890085.2 Hipposideros armiger | reverse complement strand
CTTATTCAATCTGCGCCGCCCCTCTCGTGTCCCATTTGCCCTTGCCACGCTGGACGTGACAATAGCCAAGTTAAATAGATTTCTAATCAAGTTGCGACTCGTGTCCAACGCTACACTGGGTAGTCAGTTTCAGAACTGAACTGAACTGCAGGACACCCAGTTAGTACCTGGAGAGTTGGAGAACTAGTTGTTGGTGTAGAAAAAACCCCACACAGTTGGTGTCAGTCACGTTGGTAGTACACATAGCTCATGGTTTAATCAGGAGCCAAAGGAGGCACTGGGAATCCTCCATCCAGAGCACTGCAGTGACTTTGAAGTGTAAGCAGCTGAGAAAGGAAAGGCCACTGACTGGGGACCCTGAGTAACACAGGGGAGCCGTCCTCACCTGCTGACACCAGGTTGCTGTAGTTCTCCAACATCACTTCCTGGTACAGGTCCTTCTGCTCGGGGGCCAGGAGCTGCCACTCCTCCCACGTGAAGTCCACAGCCACGTCCTCCAGTGTCAGTGATTCCTGTCATAATATGGTCACGTTTAATATGTTTTTCTTTTGTTGATCACAAGAAATATAAAAGTTGACCTGATCATATTGCCTATGACTCTGACACCAATCCCCGACGTGTATGCTTTTTTTAACCCACACCAAGCAATCTCCAAGACCAGCTGGGTCCTATGATTCAGCTCAATCCGGACACTAACTACCTGGTGACAGCGTCAGATCCCACAGGTTAAGGGCTCAGTCCCACAAGACTGTCCCCACCCTTCCCAAACCCCACTTCAGTGCAACTCCCAGTTGTCACTTGGGCTTCTGACTGAACAGCTATAGGTTGGAAGTTCCCATGACCCCTCTTTGGGTTTGATTAATTTGCTAAAGCAGCTCGGAGAACTCAGGAAAGCAGTACTTATGTTTAACAGTTTATTATAAAAAGATATGATACATGATCGATCATTAACTCCATTTCCAGCCCCTCTCCCCTCTCTGGACAATGGTGGGTGGGGCTGAAAATTCCAAGTCTAATCATGGCGTGGTCTTTCTGGTGACCAGCCCCCATCCAGGAGCCCAACCAGAGTCACCTCATTACAATAAAAGGCAGTCCTGTCACCCAGGAAATTCCAAGGGCTTTGGGAACTCCAGAGAGGGAAGAGGGACTGGGTATTGAGTTCAGCTACCAATGGCCAGTGATTAACTCAATCATGCCTACAAAAGAAGACCACATAATACCCCCTAAACAACAGATTTAGAGTGCTTCTGGATTGGTGACCACAGTGAGGTGCTGGCAGGGTGGTGCTCTGGAGAGGCCCACTGTACCCTCCCCCTATACCTTGCCTTAAGCATCACTTCCATTTCACTGTCCCTGAGTTGTAGCCCTTATAATAACCTGGTAAATGTAAGTCAAATGTGTTCCTGAGTTCTGTGAGTCATTCTAGCAAATCCAAACTTGACAAGGGGGTGGTGAAAACCCAGAAATTTAGAGCTGGTCAGAAGAAGTAAAGGTGACAACATGGGACTTTTGACTGGCACCTAAAGTGGGGGCAGTCTTGTGGAACTAAGTCCTTAGCCTGTGGGGTCTGACGCTGTCTCCAGGTTGTTAGTGTCGGAATTGCGTTGAATTGTAGGACACCCAGCTGGTGTCTGGAGAGTTGCAGAATAGGAAGTTGTGAGGAAAATACCCACACATTTGGTATCAGAAGTCCTGTGAATAAAAACAGTTCAGAAGCGTGGAATATTCAGTGCTGATCCTATGGCCCAGTAGCTTAGGCCCAAATGCCATCAAGGAATAATTGAGACCTACCTGTCAAATGAACTGCCAGATAGGGACAAACTATGGGCATATCTACCCCATGTTATTGCAGACATAACTATACAGAAAGACAGCAGACTTGGTGGAGGCTGTAAATTCTTAACACTACTGATCTGATCACGTTCTGAGATATTTCATGTGAGATGTAGATCCACTTGGAAAAACCAAAACATAGGTTCCCATCTAATTTCAAACTCAAAAATACTTTTCCCCTGTTTCAAGTCCTAGCCATAAAGCAAAAGAATCTATGAAAGCAACAGAGGCAAATATGTATGTTCATATCACAAGCCAAAAACCGTAAAAGCGAATAAGTAACAAGTTTTGTGAGAGGAAAAATGAAAACATCTGCATTGAAAAAGATATGATGAGGGCCAGCCAAGGAGCTCAGTTGGTTAGGAGTGTGAGCTCTGAGCAACATGGTCGCTGGTTCAATTTCCACATGGGCCAGTGAACTGCACCAGAGCTGAGTTGCAGCTGAGCTGCCAACAGGTGGCAGGATGTCTCAGCTGGTGAGAGCACGTGCTCCTAACAACAAGGTTGCTGGTTCAACTCCTGCATGGGATGGTGGGCTATGCCCACCCACAACTAAGATTGAAATGACACCTTGAGCTAAGCGGCTGTGAGCAGCCGACAGGCAGCTGGATGGCGACTGAACTTGGAGCTGAGCTAGCTGTGCCCTCCACAACTAAGATTGAAGGACAACAACTTGGCTGTTCCTCTACCCCAATTCCCCAACACTGTTCCCCTTCTTCTCCAATTCCCCAATAAAATCTTTTTTTTAAAAAAAGATACCATGAACAAAGCTAAAAGAAAAATGACAAGCTGGGAAAATTTTTTATACACAAAAGAAAGAATCAATATTATAGTGGATATAAACAACTCATTAATATGTAAAAGTTTTTTAAATTTAAAAATGATAAGGATGAACATTTCACAAGACAAAAAGTCCAACTGACCAAAAAATATACAAGGGTTTCAACCTCACCTGTGATGAGAAAAATGGGAAATAAGACTCAAGAATACCAAACCATTTAGATTGTTGAAAATTATGCAATTTGATAATGTCCTATTTTAACTACTGGCAAAGACTTAAAGCATGGATGACCCCACAATTCACTTACTATGTAGCAGGAACTCATAAATGCTTTACACATTATAGCTCATTTTTCTGAGCAAGGCTGTGGACAATGGAATTTTATATAGTTAATATCCATCAATCAATTGCAGTCATTATTCCTTTAGATGCTTAAATTATACCATCTTAGGCCAACAGGCTATTTTCTTTGGAGTAAGAGTCCACTGATACAAAACTATCTAACAGATGTGTTTATATGCACAGATATGTATATAAATCCATATACATTTGTAAACAGACACATATCCAGATGCACACACAGGTTCAGTGACAGCAAGGGCACACTACCAAACATTTGTTAAAGCAGATGAGGAAATGATGAGGATGTTACCAAGACAGAATTTACATTTTTGCCCATGGGCACTCATCACTGGAAATTTTTCTTTAAAATATATCCATGAGTAATTTGTATAATTACAGGAAATAAAAAGCAGTAAGAGGAGGTCAGAAGTAGATTTGAAAATGGGAAAGCAGTCAGCATTTTTTGAGATGACATGAAGTTATAAAGCTGACACCCTGGAACCCAATAACTCAAGACTTTACCAGACAACATTTCTTACAACCATCTAAGGCCAAATTTGAACTTTAAGGCCAGTTCAGCTGCCTGTTAATGAAGGATCATTTGAACGCCATGCAAACATGCCATTTCCTATGCCATTTAGGCTTTATTACTGGATAAACGCAGGCAGACCCAAGGCTGAGTCCTTTGAGTGACCTTGCATTGGTCCCCTGAAAAAATTGTGTTCACTGGCTTTGCTTGGTCTATTCCCTGAGGAACCCTGGAATAAACAGCAGGGGGAAATATGTTTCTGCTTTTGTTGGAAGTTAAAAACCCCATCTCCTCTAGAAAGAATGTAACATTTTTCCTGAGACCTAAGTACCATGAAATAGTGACATCCTCTGAGGAACCTTTTTGCTTTGTCCTCATACTCACTACATATTATATACCTTAGCATGATTCTCTTCTTGTGTTGGCTGTCAGATATCAGATACAAGCTGACAGCTACTGTTGTAACCCAGAGGATCCTTCAGTTACGCATTATGTTCCAACATTAGTCACTTATTCAGAATCACATAAACACTATATTCTTGATCCTACTTTGCCATGATGTTAGAGTTTATTTCTCTCTAAATGCTGAACCGATTTTTTACAGCTTCCACAAATCCATTAGGGAATAAAGGAGAGAATAAAACAAGACAAAAGTCACCTGGGCCTGGAGCATTTTCTTTCTGTTTAGGGAAATGGCCAACAACTGTGATACTCTCTGTCTTTGTCTTTTTTGGTTATGCCCTAAATTTCTAATTAGAAATCTCACTCAGTAGTCAAAAGTGTCCCCAGAAAGGACAATGTCTAGGTCTGGGAACCTCCTCTTTCTTCATTCATTTCTTGTCTCTTGCCAGGACCTGTGGGATGAAGAGCAAAATTACTTTCAGGGTTACATTCCCATCGCTGTGCAGTCACCTTAACACATGGTCCTTAGCATTTCTGTCTCTTTATTTGGTTCCCCAGGGACCATACCTCAGGCTAATGAACAAAAGACGCTGAATGTGTGAAAGTAGCATGAATGTGAAAGGAAAAGTGGCAAATGAGAATCAGCATGGTACTGTGCCTCAGTGGCAGGTAATTTTCAGAACAATTATAGAAATGAGACCATATGAATGGTGAGGAACTGTAAATTTTTCCTTTAAACTATGTTGCCCTCAAACCTTATTAACAGTCCTTACATACCCTGTTTATATACAAAGTTCAATATGAAGAAGATAAGCACACCAAAAATAGAAGAGATACAAGGAATATGAGCTATAAATACAAATTTCATAAACATTTCAAAAATATAAATCTTGGGAAAATATCAGCCTTTATATATTCGCATACAGAGCCTTAAAGGAAATGTGCAGTAAGCTTGCAGTAGGAAGATAAAAACAGAATATTACATTAAAAGCTTATCAATTTTAAATAAACTGAATGGTTAATCTGCCCCAAAACTTTCATTTCTGTGGATTTAAAGGGATGGGACGATGTGGGGAGACAAAAGGGATTAGAAAAGTAGTTGTGGTGGAGGAGCCTGGACCAGAAACTTTTGGGGAATGTTAACGTTCTGCAAGTCTGTTCAAGCAGCCTGAGCTCAACACATGAACTAGCCAGAGCCCCTGAGCCTCCAAACCTGCTGTCACACATCTTGGCATAAAAGACAGTGGTCACCACCCCACCCACCAGATGAATATCAAAACCAGACCAGATACGCACGTACACTGACCTCTCTTAATGGTTCCTCGATAACTGGCTCCAGATTACTCCAGAATCCGAACCAAATGCCGTGGTCATTGACAACCACCACCCCATCGGTTGTCTGGCTCCTACCGGCACAGCAACCCGCGAAGATGCTAAACCCTGACCTTCAGACTCTCGGTAGTTCAGATTTTAATCACTGAACACCAGAGGCTCCCATGATGGAACCCAGACACCCCGATCACTGACAGTACAGGCTCCTCAATGCTCCCCGCCCTTGCGCTACCTTCACCAACTGACAGGAACAACCACCGACTTAGGAGCAGATAGACCGCCCCCGTCCCCGCCTTTTCTACAGACAGACCCGTACACTGACTTGACTCTTTCCTGAACCTCCAGCGACTTCTTCAGGGCCTGACTTACTTCCCTAAACTTCTTTCACTTATGGCCTCCTCTCCCGAGAACGTCAGACGAAGGTCCGCTGCGTTTCTATGGAGAATAGAATTCAGATTTTTGCTTTTTCCTTATGAGGTAATATATCCGCGCCGCCGTCATCTCGGCGCCCTGGGGGCCGCCATCTTTGTATACCTGACGTACAGGCTTGTCGTACAGAAGGCTTTTGCGTCAATGACCGTTAAGACACGACGGTGAGACCACTGCTGAAACGCTCCCACTTCTGGCACTTCGGCCGTTATAGGACAAGAGAGGCCTGAAAGGGGCTCGAGGTCACCGAGGCAAACACAACTTGGGGGTAAATTCATCTGTTGTAGGGGACGGCGAACATCGCAAATTTTTCAAAGGCCGTGCCCATCACGACCTAAAGGGCGCGGCGTACATTCTGAGCGGCTCTTATGGCTGTGACGCCTCAGCTCAGTGGGAAATTAAAATAACTTCTGGACACTTCAGTCGCTGCTCTAATTGCGGAGATTTAACGGTCGTATAAAAACTAAAGCGTGCTTGACCAAAACGCTAGCGCCGTGCTGAAGCCGTATAGGGTTTGTGCCTTTAGTTAGGAACACTATGGGCGCAGCCATCTTGCGGGAAGTTCGGTTTCCGTACAGAACAGTTGGTCTCGCGGGGGGGGGTAGCTTGGTATGGAACTGGGCAACCTTTGGAAGACGAGCAAGATTTTTAAAAGTGAGATGGTATGGGGGAATGCAGTGATCTATCACAAAGTGGGCAGAAACGATGGACGTTGTGAGCCTCTTCATAGGTACATCCCTTTACCTGGCCCAAGTACAAAACATGCCACATCCTAGGCAAGCCACTGAACCACCTTCTAACACTCTTCATTAGTGTACATTTTATGAATAGAGTTTTAGTGTACGCGTATGTACCTTTTTATCTGGCTTCTTTCACACAACATAGGTGTTTTGAAGTATCAATAAGTCATTCCTCTTTGTTGCTTAGGATTCCACAGTATGAATATTCCTAAATGTGTTTAATCATTCACCAGTTGGTGGACCTTTGAGTTGTTAATAGTTTTTGATATTTCAAATAGAACCACTATGAACATGCAAAAAATTACTTCAAAGAATTGGATTTCCCACAGTCGTACGCATCTGCATCACCTCACCAAGAGGCTTTGCCAGGCATTTGCAGGCCTACTACTATTTCTAGCCCTTCTCTGACTCATATTCTCCTTCCCCGTGGCCCCAGTCCTGAACTACAATAGAAGGTTCACTCACCATGAGGAAGCAGAGATGTTGAGAACACAGGCTGCGGCAAAGATGCCAGGTTCATCTACCTGCTCACATTATGTTAAACCCCATAGGCCTTTACAATTCTCAGAAGTCATGCAAAAGTCATGTAACCACAGATCAAAGCAGTCAGTCAGTTCCATCTTCTCTTACTCCTCCATCAGTATGATGCTGGCCCAGTCTCTAACCCAAAATGCTAGAATTGTCCCTTCTTACACCCTTGGCCTGTACTATCTTGTATTCGTAAGGCAGGAAAGGTGATCCTTGTAAAACACAAATCAATCATGAAATTTTCCTGTTCTCAATTATCTAATGGTTGCATTACTGAATAAAATAAGTATTGAGATTGCTAAATTTAGGTGTTTATATATGTTGGAGTAAATTTACTGATAATCCAGGGTTTGTGATGGAAACGTAAGATTTCCTATTTCTTGTTCTGTAAGTAGGACTCAAGGGTTTTTTAGCAAGTATCTTTATTGGGTCAAGGGAAAGACTCGGGGTAGAGGAGAGAGGACAAGAGCCCCACTTGTAGCAGTAAGAAGGCATGAAAAAGATCAGTAAAATCACGTCCAGTGAAGTAGGTCAGAGAATATGGGATTTTGAAATGATGGCAACCCTTAAAGGTGATAAGCCTGTGAACAAATAAATAACATATAAGGTTTCTTCTCCAGTACATCCCAAGGGGAATCTTACCTCCTTTTATCTCCTATACTTTCCTCCATCTTACTCCAAGGTGATCATGCTTTTTATT
Organism: Hipposideros armiger; assembly: GCF_001890085.2. Taxonomy (NCBI): domain Eukaryota; kingdom Metazoa; phylum Chordata; class Mammalia; order Chiroptera; family Hipposideridae; genus Hipposideros; species Hipposideros armiger. Next base: position 206,022 of record NW_017732743.1, on the reverse strand, counting down.
TTACTTACCCTGGGAATCCTATTCCGTTTCTGCTCTTCCCCTTTTATATTCAGACAGACACTGAGACACACACACACACACACACACACACACACACACACACACTATATGAATGGGAAGAAAACACTAAAATCATCATATACCTGCCCATTAGTTCATATCTTACTTCATGAATAAGCAACTGTAGATAATGTCTACAGCTACATCTTTCTTTCTTTTTTTTCTTTTCATGTCAGACGGGTAATGTGCTGATGTTGTAAAAAGGTTTGTGGGAGGCACATCTCACACAGAAGCGTGAGCACCCAATCATCACACTTATGAACTCTGAAAAGATATACAGCTACATCTTTCAGAAGACATTCTTGTTCTGCTTCTGGGGAACCAAGTCTCTTGGGTCTTCCAACCTCACCACCTCTTTCTTCCTACTTCATCACTGCTATTTATTTATTTATTTATTTATTTATTTATTTATTTATTTATTTATTTTATAGCTGAGCCATCCTGCCATCTGTTGGCAGCTCAGTAGTTGCTCAGCTCGGGCCGGGAATCAAACCAGCAACCCTGTTGCTCAGAGCTCGCACTCTTGAGTGAGGTCTTAACCAACTGAGCCACTCAGTCGGCATTCCACTGCTCTTTTTTAATCTACTTTATTAGACACTCATCTTTCTAAACATTAGAAGACCCTAAACATTAAGAAGAAAAAAAAAAGTGGAAGAAATTTTCTTGTAGGGATGACGATTTTAGTTCCTTGTACAAAAAGTATGAATTCGTTCAGGAATTTCTATGGAGGCAGTAAAATATAACACAAGTGTGCAGATCAGAAAATACTAAGGAAAATGTGAATTTAGGGGACTTTATAGAAAATAACAGCTTACCTTATTAGAATAAAAAAAAGAGTTAAGGATTATGAGAACAAAGCAAGAAATGGAAAACAGAACCTTCAGACAATTTCTGAGTGGGGCAAAGACAAGTGTCTTAGTCAGTTCAGGCTACTATAACAAAATAACAGAAACTGATTTATCACAGTTCTGGAGGCTGGAAAGTCCAAGATCAAGGCACTGGTGGATTTGGTGTCCAATGAGGGCCTGTTTCCTCACAGACACTGCCTTCTAGCTACAACCTCCCATGGCAGAAGGGGAGAGGGGTCTCTGGCCCTAGTGACCTATACCTCTCAAACACCCCCATATCCTAATATCACCTTGGGGGTTAGGATTTCAACATACGAACTTTCAGGGGACACAAACATTTAGGCTATAGCAAGAAGCTAAGAAACCATATAAACACACATCAGGTTACAGAGTGGGCATAGCATCCAACATGGAAATGAATGTTAGGAAGGGAAATTACTATTTCCCAAAGAGCGCAGAGAGGCTCTAATTAAAGACTACGCTGAATTCAAAGATCTGTTTGAAACAAGGCCAGGAAGATGAAATTTCATACCAAGGGATGGGGAAGACATAGGCAGAGACACTGTGACAATGGACAAAAAAAAGGCCAAAACAAAGAGAAGAGAACTAGGAAAACAAACAAAAAAATCAAAATTACAAAAAATAAACAGGGATCAGATCTCAGAGGAAGGGAGGGGGTATAATTTCCTCCTACAAAGGGAAAGCTTGCATATGAGAAGAAGGATATGGGGAGCAGCTGTTTAGGTTTCCTCAGACACTCTCACACTGGGCACCATCTCCTACTGACTAGCATATGGCTTCCCCAGCCGCCCCCCTTGCTGGTTCTCTCACTCACCTGAAAAGGTCTGACTATGGATTTTGTCTTTTTTTTTTTTTAATTTTTATTGGGGAATTGTGGGGATGGAAACAGTGCTGGGGAATTGGGGGAAGGGGAACAGACAAGTTGCTGTCTTTTTTTGTTCTTCAGTCTAGTTGTGGAGGACGTCGCTTCACTGGCCCAAGTTGGCACCGTCATTGCGCTCTTCCCGGGTGAGGCAGATCAGTCGCCGGCTTCTGGATGGCCGCTCACTGCAGCTGCTGGCCGCTCACGCTGGCTGCTGGCTACACACGGTAGCCCATGGCAACCCACTGCAGCAGGGGCTGCAGCCTCCGCCTCGCCTACGCAGCCCAGCTCCAGGTTGAGCTGTTGTTCAGCATCTTAGCTGTAGAGGGCAGTGTCACTGGCCCTCATATGTGGGATCCGAACCGGGGTCCTCTGGCGTCCCAAGCCAGTTCTTAACCATCGCGCCACTCGGCCGGCCCGGATTTTGTCTTCGATTATACTGTTCTTCCCATGTTCCAACTTGGAGAATGCGTCTGGTTTGCTAACTTGATACCCTGTTCATGGGAAATGACAGAAGACTTTAGACACATCGAATTGGGCTGGGATGTGAAGATGGGAGAATGCTACATTGTAGGGATTATACGGTTTTCACATCAGCCAAGTAGAGGCTTTTCTCTCAGAAGAGGGAACATTATACACCATTGTCTGGAGCCAGAGAAGGACCTGAGAGTCTACCACTTGAGAGCATAAGAGACTCTGAAGCTGATAGAAGAAAGGCCACTGACTAAGGAACCTGAGTGACACAAGACAGCCATCCTCACCCACTGATACCAGGTTGCTGTAGTTCTCGAACATCACATCCCAGTACAGGTCCTTCTGCTTGGGGGCCACTCCTCCCAAATGAAGTCCACAGTCATGACTTCCAGTGTCGTTGATTCCTGTCATAACATGCACCTGTTTAATAGGAAGTATTTCCCTTTTATTGATATACAGAAAGGAAGTTATTCTGCTTATTTTCACCTTATAGGCAGCACCAATACAATCAGTTCTTTAAAAAACACTTTGTAGAAGGAAAATAATAATGGAGTTATCATATATTCACTCTTCCATTTATTCAACAAATTAGATATTTCTATAATGCATAGCCATTAAATCCTCTTGATAATCAAGATTCATATATATATATACACATATATATATATGTGTATATATATATATATATATATATATATATATATGTATATATACACACACACGCACACACACATTTGGGGGTCTGACAAGTTCACAAACTCATCCTAGAAAAAGTGCTACATACCTCATTGCTGAATATCACTACTGTTGTCTTCAAAATACTCCTTTTGGGAAGCTATGCACTGACGCCAGCACCTAGTCTACCCTTCAAAGCAATTTTGGAACTCTTTTTTCTGGAATGGCCATCAGAGCTGTCATATTACCCTTGATTTTGAATGTCATCAAAATGTCTTCCTTTCAATATTTCCTTTATCTTCAGGTAAAGAAAGAAGTCACTGGGAGCCAGATCAGGTGAGTAAGGAGCATGTTCCAATACAGTTATTTGTTTACTGGCTAAAAACTTCCTCACAGACAGTGCTGTGTGAGCTGATGCATTGTTGTGATGAAAGAGCCATGAATTAATTATGGTGAAAAGTTCAGGTCGTTTTTATGTAACTTTTTCATGCAGCCTTTCAGCACTTCCAAATAGTAAACTTGGTTAACTGTTCAGTTGGTACAAATTCATAATGAAGAATCCCTCTGATATCAAAAAAGGTTAGCAACATCGTTTTGACTCTTGATTTAGACCAGGGGTTGGCAAACTGCGGTTCGTAAGCCACATGCAGCTCTTTGCTGACCCCTGATTTAGACTGACAAAACTTTTTTGGTCATGGAGAATTGGCTGACTTCCATTGTGCACTCTGATTGTTTGTTTCAGGGTCGTATTGGTACATCCATGTTTCATCACCAATGATAACACGGCCTAAAACATCATCTTGCCTCTCCAAAAGGCCTTGGCAGACTTTGACCCTCCTTTGCTTTTGTTCATTGGTAAGCTCCTTCAGGCCATTTTTGCACACACCTTTCTCATGCAAAGATTTTTCATTAAGATTTTCCTGTTTCTCTATTGATGTTTACTTGGTCAGCTATGCTTTTCACAGTCAGCCAATGATGTTGACGCACAATTTGACAAATTTTGTAATGTTTTCATCAATTCTGCTCGTTACTGGCTGCCCTGACCTCTCTTCATCAGTGACACATTCTCTCCCCTCAGAAAAGCGTTTATTCCATTTGTACACTGCCATTTTTTTCATGGCATTATCCCCATAAACTTGGATTAACTTGTCCCTGATTTCACTTCCACTCTTGCCAAGTTTAACAAGAAATTTAATGTTTGTTGGTTGCTCTAATTCAAGCTCAGACATTTTTGCGATGACACACAAAAACATGTAACAATGATGAACACCACCCAGCAAGACACCACCACACGTCAACATGAACACAGCTATGAGAATTGATATACCAAGGTTATGAAACCTTACCGAGCTGTTTATAGAGTGATGCCAATGTAAGTGCACAGTGGCAAGTTCACAAACTTAACTGTCAGACCCAGTGTGTGTCTGTGTGTGTACACCTATTTGCCAAATACTATACACATGTAGGTGACAGCGAGATTAGTAAAACATTATTACAATTAATCAAAAGCATGTTGCCTTTATTTTTTAAAAATTGACCTACTTGATCAAGTATATACTTTAAATAAAAGATTCAAATGATTTTACATGTGTTATATATCATATATATGACGAGTCAAATGATTACATATATACATATATATTTACATGAATAATCAATTATTAACTCAATCTCTGGGCCCTCTCCTTCTTTCCCCAGAGTATAGGGGATGGGTTGAAAGTTCCAAGCTTGTAATCATGGATTGGTCTTTCTGGTGACCAGTCCTCATCCAGGAGCCCACTAAGAGTCACCTAATTAACATCAGCCTCTCAACCACAGACATTTATAGCCCACCCCAGATACTGACCATACGACCCTATGTTAATTGTCAAACCTGGAAAAGATACTACCATTTACTAATGACATGCCAGCTCCATCAGTTAGCCCAATACAAATTTCTGAACTAGAGTTTGTTGACAAATACCGCTGTTGTGGGCTGAACTGTGTTCCCCCTCAAATCCTTATGTTCAAGTCATAACCCCCAGTACCTCAGAATGTGACTGTATTTGGACACAAGGTCTTTAAAGAGGTAATTAAGTAAAAATGAGGTCATTAGAGTTGGCCCTGATCTAATATAACTGGTGTCCTTATAAGAGGAAATTTGGACATACATAGACACAGAGGGAAGATCTTGTGAAGACACAGGAAGATGTCCATCTACAAGCCAAGGAAAGGGACCTCAGGAGAAACCAACCCTACTGCCACCTTGACCTCAAGACTTCTAGCCTCCAGAATTGTGAGGAAACAAAAATGTCTGTTGTTTAAGCCACCCAGTCTGGGGCACTTTGTTATGGCAGCCCTAGCCAATTAATACGACCACCCCCAACTCCAGTTCTGCACTAATGAGCCATACAAGGCAGTGACCCACTAAGATCCTGGTACCAGTTGTTGACCTCATACAACTGCATACAGTAAGTGGTTATGGTACTAAGGAAAAAGGAATGAGGTTTCAAATGTGTACAGTAAGTCCTCACTTAACAGCATTGATAGGTTCTGTGACTTTAAGCAAGATAATGTATAATGAAACCAATTTTACCATAGCCTATTTGATATAAACAAGAGTTAAGTTCCAATGGCATCTCAATATTATACAAAAAAGACGCTGAACAAAACATTATTTGAGGTCCTGCTGCACAAATGTTTCCCTATAATACATAAGATGGAGCATGTGAGAGTGCTAAATAATGCAGTCAGTATTTGGCAAACAGCACACTTAACTGGTAGTTATAATTTTTATGAAAACAAGGGGTGAAGCAGAAGATACAGGTTGGTATACCCCTCTTAAAGACAGCAACCTGGAATTGTCCATCCCATTAATATTTTTTATTTACCTGGTATGCCACCTCTGAAAGCTGAGTTCAGCACCTGGTCCTCTGGGCAGCCTGGGCAGCCCATTCGAGGACCCTGACTGATGATTTCTGCGAGAAAGGCGCTATGACTGCCATGATAGGACATGCAGAGTCATAAGACAAGAAGTGGAGAGGATCTCAAGTCTTAGCTGAAGAATCTATTTGATTCTTTGCTGAAGAGCATCTGTCCTGAACGCATCCTGTTAGAGGCCATTACTTTGCATATTTCGTTCACCAGAGTATCTTGTGTCTATAAGTATCCTAGTCCTCCAGAGAGAGGACTAGGGTCCCATTCCCAGGACAGTGAGGAGTGATAAGGCTACATTACTTGTCTCAATTCATCGTGTCACAGAGGAGCCAGGATCTTTGAAACGGTGGCAGCTCTTAATGGTGACAAACCTGTGGACAAATATAAGGGTTCTTCTCTAAGGTATCCAAATGATCTCACCTTCACCCATGTCCTCCATTTTTAGAGTGAAGTTATTTTCTTCCATTAATTGGGCTTATTCTCCGTATCCTATTCATTCTCTGATCTGCCCATTTATATTCTGACAGGAGCCTCTAGCCCGAATTTTTAAAAAAATGCTCCTTAATACAATCAATAATGTTGTAAATATTTCTTAGGGGGCCAGATGGACCCATGTCCTGTTGGGGAGTCCACTTCATAGTCGATGTAGAGGCCTGACCACCACATTGTATTTCTGAAGCTGATGTTGAATAGTATGTCAACTATAATTATATATACATATAGTCTCGGGACATGGAGTAGAGAGCGGGAACGGATTCAATGGAATTGTAATAGATAAGCATGATATCGGGGGTGGGAGGGCAATAGATGGGGGAGGGGGTTTGTTACTTTGTGAGGGTGAAAAGGGTAACTATTGCATTGTTCTGTACACCTGAAACTAACAATAAAAAAATTTTTTAAATACTCCTTAGAATGCTAATCCTTAGAATTTCTTTTTACTAGGCCGAGTCCTTCAGTGAAAAAATAATTTTGATTGATTAATCCATTAGGTCATTCACCTTCATTCATATTTCAAATCTACATATAATTCATTTCTATTTTGCTATGTGCTGGAGAATATAAGGTTATCTATAAACTATATCAAAGAATTTATAATCTAGGTAGAAAGATAAACTTTTTAAAAAAGCATCCATACCCTATTTTGCGTACTTAAAATTAAGCAGACTATTTCCAGTCCTCCTCCAAATAATATGCCCCTTGAACAAGAACTTATTAGGATATTTTGTTCCTTATACTATATGTCCCTTTCAACTAACATAGGTGTATACATCCTTTGATTGCATTTGCAGGAGGGTAAAATTTCTATATGCATGAAATCTACCTTTTAAAAAATTGCTAGCTCAAAGGTAGCAAGAACTTTTTGTTTAGTTCATCCCCATCATCATCTATAGGTCCTAGAACAGTATCAGGTAAAGGAAATAGTTGTTATAAAGTTTCCCTGAGTGGTGTACGCACAGAATGGAAATCTTCTAGGGCAGAGGTTGGCAAACTTTTGAGACAGAAGAGCCGCCAGGAGTCAGCAAACTGCAGCTCGCGAGCCACATGCAGCTCTTTGGGTACGTACATGTGGCTCTGAAGTAAAGTTGACTATGAAAATAAAACTATCATAGTTTCCTTTATAAAATTTTTAAAAGATATTATTCACATAATGGTGATTATGTAAAAATATATTTATGGTTCTCGAATAATTGTTAAATTATTGTGAGGGACAGGATTGGCTCTTCCAGGGGTTGGCAAACTTTTGAGATGGAATACACCCAAAGAGCTGCATGTGGCTCACGGGCCACAGTTTGCCGACCCCTGTTCTAGGGCAAGAGCTTGGCTGATAGGTTATTCATGAGTTTTGAGTTTTGTTTCTCTGGGTGATATTTATAAAGTTGGCACATCCAAGTATGCTGTTATATGATTGAATTAAGTGTACTGTTTGCTTTTGAAGGACTTCAGTAGTCCTTCAAACTGAAATACAAACTGAGTAAATTCAGAATAGAAGAAATGGAAGAACCAACCATGTAATGTTCCTACATGGGGAAAAAAAACAAACCCAAAAATTCATGCCCCCCAAAAGGGGGAGGGTACATTTTGTTATAACCAGTGAGTCACTGATACATGAAGTAGGAGTTTGATTCTAAGTATACTATCCTAAAATATACACTACATATATATATATATATATATATATATATATATATATATATATATATATATATATATAATGTTTTATAATTGTTAGAATTGTGACAGAAATCCCTAAAATCTTCTTCATCTTCACAGGTCTTATTTCTTTCATGCATTTTTTGATATTTTGCTGAAGATATTCCACAGTTAGTGTCTCCAGAGTTTTATTTCTAGGATTTCCTCTGCCAACTGATGAAGCAGAATGCACCCCTGACAACCCTGCCACATTCACTGCCTTTAAAGGTCCAACAGGTTCTCTCTTGTGTGAACTCTTTGCCACCTGCTGAAGTCTTATTTCTGAGAAAGGGCTTTCCATGGTTATTATTTTTCTAAAAACTATGAGCTCACTGCTATGTGACCTTTGAAGCATTGTTAGGGTTTATTTTTCCACAAAAGGCTCTCCAGTCTCTATTTGCATACTTGTCTCAGTATATATACTTTTGTCAGCCATGTAATGAGCTAGAAAATTTTATTCAAGGGTTTTCCACCTTGATTGTATCACGGTTTATACCTGTGTGATTTTTGTGACATAAAATATGATGTAATTGGTCACTGAAGGCACTACCACATTCACTGCATTCATAAGGTTTCTCTGTGCAGATTCTATTATCTGCTGACAGTGCACCTCTGGTACTTGGACGTTCCACAGTGGTCACATTCCCATCTACTAGGAACCCACTGATGTGTAATGAAGTCTGGGCCACCATAGAAGGCATCTGCATGGTCACCGTACCAACAGAGTTTTTCTTCTGTACGATATCACTTGAATGTGAAGAGCTATGAATCTTAGAGACAGGATTTTCCAACTTGACTGAAACTACACATTTCTCTCTTGCATGCAGCATTCCCTTGTGATACACAAGGCAAGACAAGTGGGAGAAGGCTTTCCCGCAATCAGAACACCCATAGGGTCTCTCTCCTGTATGAGTTCTCCGATGTCTATTGAGACACGACTTATCTCTAAAGGCTTTCCCACAGTCACTGCATGTATAGGGTTTCTCTCCTGTGTGAATTCTCTGATGGTTAATGAGACCTGACTTATGTGAACAGGATTTTCCACATTCGGTACACACAAAGGGAGTCTTTCCAGTATGAAATCTCTGATGTGATATGAGGCAAGTTTTCTGGCTGAAGCCTTTTCCACACTCCGTGCATACATAAGGTTTCTCTCCAGTGTGAGTTCGCTGATGTATAAGGAGATTACCCTTCTGGATGAAGCCTTTTCCACATTCATTGCATATATAGGGTTTCTCTCCCGTATGTGTTCGCTGATGTACAATGAGATTGCCCTTTTGAATGAAGCCTTTCCCACAGTCACTGCATATATAGGACTTCTCACCTGTGTGAGTTTTTTGATGGGCATTGAGCTGTGATTTCCAGCGGAATGTTTTGTCACACTCTGTGCATTTATAAGGTTTTTCTCCTGTATGAGTTCTCTGATGTTCAATGAGCCTGGACTTTCTGGAGAAGGCTTTGTCACACAGACTGCATCCATGAGGTTTCTCTCCTGTGTGAACTCTCTGATGATTAATGAGCCGAGACTTCTTGATGAAAGCTTTCCCACAGTTGTCACATACATAGGGTTTCTCTCCTGTATGAGTTTTCTGATGAGTCAGTAGCCGTGATTTCTTGGGGAAGGCTTTGTCACATTCAGTGCACTCATACCGTTTCTCTCCTATGTGCGTTTTCTGATGTTCAGTGAGCCTGGACTTCCTGGAGAAGGCTTTCCCACATACACTGCATCCATGAGGTTTCTCTCCCGTATGAACTCTCTGATGATCAATGAGGCGAGATTTCTTGATGAAGCCTTTCCCACATTCACTGCATACATGAGGTTTATTTATCTCTTCATTTCTTTGGTGTTTAACAAATTGTGAATTTCCATTTTCAGGAATTTTAATTTCAGTATGAAATCGCTCATGCTTTGCCTGGAGGAAAGATTTCACATTGCCATTAACCTCAATAGGGTTCTTTACATCATAGCTTCCGTTCTCCTTAACAAAATTTAGATTTGAATTCAATGCTTTCCTGTGTGTGTCAAATATATCATGATTTTGCCTCAAAGGAAAATTATTTGTACCCCGATGAACAATGTTTCCAAATGCATTATGTTCATGGCATTGTTCCGATTTCTTTAGACATCTTCGATTTTGCAAGTGCCCCTGGAGATGACCGACATCTTTCTTGATTTCTAGAAAAAAAGAGAATAATGACTCTTTCCATGAGCTTGGTATAGAATAAAACTATTTCACAAATAGGTCTATGTAGGCTGGATCTTTATTAACAATGCTATGACCCCAGTTTAAAGAAATTCCAAGAAAATATTAGTTATCACTTAAACAAGGGTAAAATATTGGGTTATGGGAAAAGTCATGACTTATTTTTTCTATGTTTTTCGTTGCAATAATGCATCATGACTTTTCCAACAACCCAATACAATCATATAAACAAAGAAAATAAAAGGTAAAAACAGTCAGTATATAAACAAGATTCATTCATTCAAAACGAGTTGATATACTTTTGGTTGCTTTCTAAATGTGACTTTATAAAGCATGCTGAGATAGTAAAATAAAATCAAGTTACTATTAGCACTCAACCACAGAAGAGAGATATTTGTTTCAAAATGATGTGGAACACATCCACAAATCCTTATTAAATTATGACTATGTACCAAGCACTGTGCTGGAGATGAGGATATAGAAACATTCCTTATTTTCACTGAGCATACATTCTAGTTAGGGAAAACGGACCAAGAAAGCAATGATAAAAATGGCAGGTACAAATTGTGAAGAACAATTTAAAGGAGAAATGGAGAGCAAGGTGGAAGAAATCAGGATATAAGCTGGAGCGAGAAAAAGACAAGGCTTATTCATGGTTTCAACACTGGGGGATTAATAAACATGAGGAATAAGGTATTGTTCGTAATTATTTGACTTGGCCCACTGTATAGGTAGGTAGTGCCTTTTAATGAGATTGGGAACATTAGTGAAGTCTGCAATGTGGGGAAATCAAGTGTGTATTTCAAAGCATATCAACCTTCAGATGGATTTTGATATCTAATACAGACACAAAGACATCGACTGGGTATAGAAACCTTGATAAAGTTCTTAAGTGAAGATAACAATGTGGAAATCATTAGTATATAAATATTAAATAGCACAGAGGACTGGATGAGATCATGTTTGGACAAATGTGTAGAATGAAAGAAGATGAAGGCATGGGACCAAATTTATAGTTATTATAACATTAAGAGTTTGGGTTTTAAAAAGCTCACTGAGGAGCACCAAACACTATCTCTACTGCTAAGGGAAATAAGCCTTCCTACATTCAGGAAACAGCAAGGGTTTTAGGAGCTCTGTCAGGAATCAGAGCCAAAAACCAAATACATATATCTTTTCTTTTCTTTTCTTTCTTTAAAGATGTTATTGAGGAATTAGGAAAGGGGAACAGTATTGGGGAATTGGGGAAGGGGAACAGCCAAGTTGTTGTCCTTCAATTTTAGTTGTGGAGGGCACACCTAGCTCAGTTCCAAGTCCAGTCGCCATCCAGCTGCCCGTCAGCAGCTCACGGCCACTCAGCTCAAGGTGCTCAATCTTAGTTGTGGGTGGGCATAGCCCACCATCCCATGCGGGAGTCAAACCGGCAACCTTGTTAGGAGCACGTGCTCTCACCAGCTGAGCCATCCTGACACCTGTTGGCAGCTCAGCGGCAGGTCCGCTCGGGCGCAGCTCACTTGCCCATGTGGGAATCAAACCGGCAAACCCTGTTGCTCAGAGCTCGTGCTCTTAACCAACTGAGCCACTCGGCCGGCCCCCAAATACATATTTCTTTTATCACATTATCACACTAGAGAACTGTCACGTTTTCCAGTCATACTTTGCACTTGTGTACTATCTAAAATGTTCCCATTTCAATGTAATGATCTCTAAACCCACATCTTGTAGCCTCACAACTGCCGAGACAACTGCTCCCGTGAGCTGATCCCATGAAGTCATAAGGAAGTGTCTCGGAATGCTGAGACCCGAGGGAATGATCTCGGTAAAACTTCCTTATCAGATGGTCTCAGAATGCTGAGTCCATCTCCTGGGGTCGTGTGTGTGTGAAGGCACAGTACATGTTGGAGCACAATGGGGCTTTGGGGAAAACAGTTGCTAGGTACAAGGTTCACAGACTCAATAGAATGGAATGAGAAAAACAAATTTACTCCCTTGTAGCAGTGGATAATAAAAGCTATGCATAAGCCTGATTCAGGGCTCAGTCCTAGAGACTTGAGTCCCCTGGCCCGCTTTAACCCAACACTTGCTCTTGTCTTTCTTAACCCTTCGCCACCCCTCTTGCATCCCACAGCTCTTGCCGCGCAGGACACGACAACATCTTGTCACTAGCAGCATCTTCTTTAAAAAGCTACATAGACATTTTGGTTTCATCATTTAAGGGGTCCTAAAGGACTACACTTCTGATCCCAGGCCAGTTTTGCCTTCCATTTTTCTTTTCTAGGATAAAGAAGAATGTTTTCTAGAACTACTAGATGTACTTTACTATTGCTACACTGCTGCCACCCAGTTAAAAAGACTACACATCCAAGGATAATACAAATCAAACTTCCAACCCCACCATTCTACCTCAATTACTAACAAAATCCACAAAAGTCCATAACTTTGGAAATCAAAGTTATATGCGTATTTCGAACAATTACTTCATTTATACATGTTCACACTCCACTGGTTCTCCTACAAATACCTTCTAAAACTGGCCTTCATGTGGCCAGCTTTAGGCCAATCCTGAGTCCCTACGTGGCTCTGCATATTTCCAACTTCATACCTTCATTCTTTGCCTTTCACCATCTTTATTCGAATCCTAGATATGGCTCCTGTATACCATGCTGTCATTCCCCCATTCTATGTCACTGTAAGCTCTGTTTCCCCTAAATTTCTAACATACTCCCCATCTTTACTGTTCATCTTGACAATTAACTTCACAGAGCCCTGAATTGTAGCAAAAGATGCCTCATTCAAAAGCTGAAGTTCTATGTTACATGAAGATTTCTCCTCTGTTACTGAAACCTTACTCCTAGAATGTATTGCTTTAGTTCTCACTCAGCTCAATCTTTTCTAGCACATACTGGGATTATGGTTCACCAATCACCCTCACATGGGCCTACTTACAGCATTATACATAGACTAGCCCAAGCCATACCCCAAGTCTAACAAAACACATTCTCAAAAGATGAGGCCTCAGTACCTGTATTAAGAAACCATGCATTTAACAAATATTCTTTGACTGCTAGTTGACCAAGGCTCTTCTTAACCTGTACTCACAACATAGGAGATCTCAGTAAGTCCATATTTCTTCCCCTAGTCCTCAACTCCTCAAATATATCCAAATGCAGCTCAGTGCACCATTTGGATGTGAACAAGCACATCTAAATTACGATGTGCAAAATAAAACTCCTGATTTCTCAACCCACATCTCCTTCTCCACAAATCGTCTTCATCTCAGAAATGGCAACTCCACGGCTCCTGGGATGCATGCCAAAAACCATACCATCATCCTTCATTTATATTTTTCTCACACCCTTCATCTACTTCAATAGGAAATCATTTCTTCCCTCCCTCATCAATATATTCTGCAGCTGACCACCCCTCAACCTTGCTACCCAGGTTGAAGATAAGCATTCTATTTTAATTATAGCAAATAGGCTCCCAACTTGATTTCAGGGTTCAACCTCTGCCTGTTACTGTCTACTTTCTACAAAGTAGCCACCGGGCTCTTTTTAAATGTAAATTATATTGCATCACTCCTCTACTGAAAACTACCTGATGTTTTCTCATCTCAGTTTTAAAGCATCAAGTTCCTACAATGCCCTTGAAAGGTCCAAAGGACCTGTCTACTCCAAAATCTAGCTACTACCACATCGCACTTATCTCCCTATTTTTTCCATCCACTGTCCCCTTGCTCACTCCACTGTATTCACACAGACTTCCTTGAGGGTGTTCAAACATGCTCCTGCCTCAGGCCCGTGAACTTGCTATTCTGTCTACTTTGGAACACAATTCACCTAAAAGACCTACATACATCTCTCATGAGACTGTTTAAAGGCATCTTACCAAACAGGCATTCCCCTTCCTAGATGAGCTAAGATTAGAGAACCTAAGTTAGATTCCTGGCTGCTAAGAGCAGCTCTCAGAGCCCTCACACATTATTCCATTTTACCATTTCACTGATCTTCAGAACACTTTTCACCACTAGACATTATATTTATATATATTTATTTTGATGAATTTTGTGTCTCCTCCTTTTAGAATATAATCTCCAAGAAGAGTTCTGCTGTTGGTGGTGCTCATGGCTGTCAGCACCAGTGTGTAAGAGGCTATCCAAAAACATTTAAGGCAATCAAAAGATATTTAAAACAATGGACCAAGGAAAGATTCTCATGCATGGAAAATATTGGGGAGACACCTTTAAACATAGTTGACCCTGAGTTTAGGAAAAGGAAAGCAAGTTCTATATAAGCAAGATGATATCATATCATGGAGGTCATTGACAAGAGAAATTTCCACCTTATATGACTGGCAATATGATTAATTGGGACTTCATGTCATCAGACTACCATAAGAAAAAGGAAGAAAGCTTTAAGGGAATGAATCCAGCAATATCATTTAAAATAAACTAAAATAATGATCAGAATTAACAATTATACAATGAAATTCAAGCAAAGCAGGCATGAAGTTTAATGATGTGGTTTGGGCTGGGAACAGAGAATGAGAAATTTTAAGAAATCAAAAGGAATAGCAAAGATTTTAAATAAGGGACCTGAGGAGGTAGGTAAGTGTCTAGGAAAAAACACACTTCATCTGCCCCCAGGTTCCTGGCACAGAGCTCCTAAACGCTCGTAATTTCCTAAGTGGCAGAGCACTAGGAACATTTTTTTGTTCTAATAGTTTGTTTTTGACCCTGGTCACTGAAAGAGTTTGCAAATACCTTGGAATTTCCTAGGTGATAGGAGAATCTTTTGTTCTGATAAGGTGATTCTGGGTGGGCTCCTAGCCACCAGAAAGACCAAGCTATCATTAGAAGCTTGGAACTTCCAGCTCCACCCCCATTCTCTGGAGAGGGGTGAGGGGATAGAAATGAAGTTCATACATCTATCATGCCTACATGTGGAAATAGAAATCCCCAAAGTATAGTGTTTGGAGAGCTTCCAGGTTGGTGAACATGTGGAGGTTGGGGAGAAGGACACTCAAAGAGGGCATGGAAGCTCCGTGCCCTTACCCTATGCATCTCTTCCATGTGGCTGTTCCTGAGTTATATCCTTTTATAATAAATGGGTGGTTTATTAAGTAAAATGTTTCTGACTTCTGTGAGCTGTTCTAGCAAATTATTCGAACACAAGGAGGAAGTCTTGGGAACCTTTGATTTATAGCTGGTTGAGCAGAAGCATGCATGACAACCCGGACTTGTGATTGACATATGAAGTGGAGGCAGGGACAATCTTGCAAGACTGAGCCTTTAACCTGTGAGATCTGACACTATCTATAGGCAGCTACTGTCAGAGCTGAGAGTTAAATTGTAGGACACCCAGCAGGTGTCACAGAGAATTACCTGTTGTGGGGGAAAACCCTCAGATGTCTGGTTTCAGAAGTGTTGAGAGTGTGGCAGTGGTGTAAAAGAAGAGGAGAAACACAAGAGGAGGACTGAGGTTTTTCCAACACAGCCAGGATATATATCAATAATAGAAGCTACTATAGAATGAATGTTTCTATCCCCCCAAATTTATACATTGAAATCCTAACTCCCGGGCCGGTCGACTGGCTCAGCTGGTTAAGAGCTCACTTGGGAGCGCCAGCTCTGAGCAGCAGGGCTGCGGTTCGGATCCCACATTGAGGGCCAGTGACGCTCGCCCCCTACAGCTAAGATGGTGAACAACAGCTTGACCTGGAGCTGGGCTGCTGTGAGTTGCCGGAGACAGCGTAGGCTGCAGCGGGGCTGCAGTGAGCTGCTGTGAGCTACGTGAGTGGCTGGCAGCCAGTGTGAGCAGCCGGCAGCTGGTGTGAGCTGCTGTGAGGGGCCGACCAATAACCAGCAACTGATTGCCTCACCCAGGAAGAGCACAATGATAATATCAACATGGGCCAGTGAAGTGACGTCCTCCACTATTAGACTGAAGAACAAAAACAGCAATTTGTCTACCTGTCTGTTCCTCTTCCCTGATTCCCCAATGCTGTTCCCCTCTCCCCAATTCCCCAATAAAATCTCAAAAAAAAAAAAAAAGAAATCCTAACTCCCAATCAAAGATGAGGATGTATGGTAGGAAGGGAAATCAAGATTATCCAAAGGGGCAAGAAGGTTTAGTATCAGAAGAGAGTGCTAAAATCAAATGTCTTTCCTTGGAGAGAGGCATGGAAGGTGAATTTCAAAGCAAGAAAAGTAGACGGGAAAAGTAGCGATACAGTGCTGGGAAAAGAAGGATAAGATTCAAGAATTCTAAGAAGAAACCTACAGGGGGAAAAAACAATCAAGACCTAGAAGAAATGAAAGGAATCAAATCCAAGAAAAGATGTGTTCCTCTGAATACCTAAAAGAAAAAGTCCTCCTTTGTAGGAGATTGGTGGGGGCTCTGTTCACATGTCCTCAGACACTCTCAGCTGTGACACCTCTGAATGACTAGAATATGACTTTCTCAGCCACCCTCCTTGCTCATTCTCTCAACCTCACCTGAACAGATTTGACTGTGGGCTTCATCTTCTATGGTCCATGGTTCCCCTCGTTCCAATCTGGAGAGAGCATCTGGCTTGCTGACTTGATACCCTGTTCATGGGAAGTGACAGAAGAGGCAGGCTCTTTGAATTTGGCTGTGGTCTGCCAGTATAGAAGAATGTTATATTTTAGGAACTATGCAATTTGTAGGACAGCACAGTAAAGGCTTTTTGATGAAGAAGGGTACATTATACCCTCTACTCTGAGACCAGAGAGGGGACTGAGATTCATCTACCTCTTCAGAGCATCACAGACATGCCAAAGCTTTCTGAAGCTGAGACTGGAAAGGCCACTGACTGAGGACCCTCTCAGTGACACAGGGGAGCCGTCCTCACCCAATGACACGAGGTTGCTGTAGTTCTCCAATGTCACATCCCGGTACAGGTCCTTCTGATCAGGGTCCAGGAGCTGCCACTCCTCCCACGTGAAGTCCACAGTCACGTCCTCCAGTGTCACTGATTCCTGTCATAACACAGTCCTGTTTAATCTGACTGTTTCTCTAGTTACTGAAAGAAAAGGAATGTGAAGGAAGTTTTTCTGCTCATTTTTAGCATATAGGCTACATCTATCTATTTAAGTGTTGATTTTTTTAAACTACATTGTTATAGAACCAAAATCTATCCATATCCACAGTCAACCTCTAGCAAAATATTCTGTATTCATGCAGTCAACCATCATTCAACGAATGAGAAGTTTATGTAATAGTCACTAATTCGTCTTGCTAAACTAGAAACATTTACAAAATATATATTTGAAGAATTTGCTACATGTATATCAAATTATATATATCAAACACATATATAATTTTGGGGGTAGGCACATATTTGCAAGGCATTAAATATATTCTAGTATTTCAGGATGAATAAAACATATTCCTACATTCACCATCAATCTTGATTACCATTATCAAAATCAACCATGCAGAAAATCCAGATAAAGACACATAATACTAAGTATATTTTATATATTAGGAGGAATACAAGCATCTTTCCAAAACATTTCCAAAGAACAAGACTGTTAAAGATCAGTAAGGAGACTAAAAAAATAAATAGCAGCCTCCAAAAAACACATAAATACAGTCATGTGCCACATAACGACGTTCCCGTCAACTACAGACCGATGTGTGTACGATGCTGGTATACCATACAGCCTAGGTGTGTGGTAGATAATACCATCCACGTTTGTGTAAGTGCACTCTGTGGTGTTCACACAATGACGACATTACCTAATGACACAGTTCTCAGAACATATCCCTGTCATTAAGCGGCGCATGGCTGTACGTTATTTTTAGTTTATATTTACATTACCAGGTAGGTTCACAGCATATCAGATACGTTGAAGAGATAATGAACTGGAAAGCAGATCTCAGAAAGAAGAAATTACTCAAAATGCAGCAAAAGGGCATAGTAATAGAATACATAAAGACAGAATAATATCCAGTTGTCGGAAAAGTCATGACGCATTTTTGCAACAAAAAACAGAAAAAATATGTCATGACTTTTCCGACAACCCAATAAATATAGAGGCTAGAGTGAGGTCTAGCATTTAATAATCCAGGTTATGAAAGAGTGAATATAGTGATGGAAAGGCACTAACTGAAGATCTAAGGGCTGAGGCAGATGCATCTATAAATATCTATATAGACATACACATACACACAGGTACAGTGACAGGAAGTACACACTACTGCTCATTTGTTAAGCTGCACTACCCCTTAGAGAAGGAGCATTAAGAAGGAGAATCTTACTTTTTCACTATATGCACTTTGCAATCACTGGAGGGGTTTTTTTGTTTGTTTTTTTAAGATATTTTACTTTCATTTATTCCTTTTCTAATTTACCACCTTCATCATTTATAGTTTTCAGATGATTTTTTTTAATTGGAGAACAGTGTGTTTTTCCAGGAACTATCAGCTCCAAGTCAAATAGTTGTTTCAATCTAGTTGTGAAGGGCGCAGCTCAGTGGCCCATGTGAGGATCGAACCGGCAACCTTGGTGTTATGAGTACTGTGCTCTAACCAACTGAGCTAACTGGCCACCCCAATCACTGGAGTTTTTTAAATGTATCCATGTACATTTGTATGATTCATTTTTATAAAGGTAATAAAAGAGGCAATAGGCAGTGGCTTTGAACACAGGGAAAGAGAGTGTATTATCTTAGAAAGGGGGACATTCTAAATCAAATCCTCTGGGACCCCAACAATTTAGCAAACAGTACTTTCAACTCCCTACTGCCAAACCCAATCTCAAACACTAGTTCAGCCACCTGTTTACACAGGACCTTTGAATGTCATGCAATCCTTCCATTTTCTTAGGTTATCTAGGTTTCTTTCCTAGATTAACCCTGACCACTACAAGGCTGGGTCCATGGGTCACCCTGCTTGTCCCATGAAAAACTGTGCCCGTTGAGTTCTTTCTCATGGTCTATTCTCAAAGGGGTCTCTGAGGAGCCCTACTTTTGCATTTATGAGAAAGCTGAAGTTAAGGACACTGTCTACCATCTCTAGAACTATAAAAAAATGTACTACCACCTAAGGAAATATATAGTTACATCCTCTAAGGACTGCTCTGCTTTCTCACCAGTCAATGCATAGCCTGTCATCATCACGACTCTCTGGTTATGATGGCTGTCAGAGGAATTACACAAAAGGTGACAGCTAATATAATCCATAGAATGCTCTAGTCACATGATGTTTCAATATTAGTCATTTAGTGCAGGTCCCAGGAACAATATAATCCTGATCCTGTTTTGCCTTGATGATGAAGTTAGAGTCTAAACTTATTTCTGCACAAATCCTGCTTTACCAATTTAAACTTCTCCATTTAATTCAATCATGTTTTCTAATGCTCCAGAAATCAATCACAGAATGAAGGAAAGAATAAAACAAACCAAAAGTCACCTGATTCTGAATCATTTTCTTCTGTTATTGAGAAATGGTTAATAATGAGAGTATTGTTTCTTGTCTCTTCCTGGACTGTCCTAAATTTCTGGTTAGAAATCTTTGTCTCCAGTCAGTAGTATCCCCACAAATGACAGCATTCAGGTCCTGAAATCTCCTCCTCTTCACTTAATGTCTCTTGTTCCTGAAGCCAGGACCTGCAGGCTGAAAAGTAAATTCACTTTGAGTGGAAATTTCTTTTTGGCCCAGATATTCTAGCTGCTGTCACTCACCTGATTTCAAGGCCAGCTGTCCCTTTATTTGAAGCTCCAGAAGCTATTACAGTTTGGAGCAATAAAATATAAGATTCTAAATATGTGGGCAGTATGTCTTCTGTGAAGTGGAAGTGGGGTGACTATGAAAGAGGAGATGATAAGGGAAAACCAACACCACATGACGCCTGTAGCGAGGGCTTTCTCACACAAATGAGGTTTTGGAAAGACAACATATAAAAGGCAAATATCTAAACATCTATTTCTTTAAAACTATATGTCCTCATGTACCTGTTCAGAAGTCTCTACAACTACAACTCAGTGTGAAGACAAATATACCTAAGCCAAGCATTACACAACAGACCACTTCCACTAATCATTATGTGAAAGAAACAAAGGCAAACCAACAGAAAAAAATTAAAGCATACAGAGCAAGGCTATTATTTGTGGGTATATACACGCTCAGTGAAAGTACAAAAGCAGTTCAAGAAAGTGGTTATCTCTGGGGAGGGAAGGGAGATGGGCTAGAGGATATCACTTAAGCTACGTTTACAAAAGTACCAATGAGAAAGAAGCCCCACAAAAAACAAAAACATGTACATAATGGAGGGAAATCCCACTGAGTGAAGATGGCAGAGTAGGCAGCTCCAAGGGCCCATCCCACCACAGCAACATAAAAAAAAAATCAAGTGAAAACTATCAACATTGAAAACAAAACACAAACTTTGTCAGAACTCTGAAAAACAGTCAAAGGTTTATAGCAACAGAATGAACACTGAATCAAGAAAAAGGCAACTTAAAAATAGTAGGAAAGCTTAATGTTGCAACAACTCTGTATAATGCCAGGTGGGTATTGAGTAATCAGGGAAGATCATTGCATAAATTATATAAATGTCTAGCCATTATGCTGTACACCTGAAACTAATATAAAATACTGAATGTCAACTGTAACTGAAAAAAAAAGAAATAATTAAAAAATAAAATATCCTAACTGTAAGAAACAAATAGTAGGAAAGCTCTGTGTCATATTTATTTGTCCTTGCGTCACCCCTCCCCAATTTGGTGGTGGTCTTAAAGATGGCAGCCAGCCTTCCCAACGTGGGACCCTGGTTCCTGGCTGAGTTTGTCTGTTCGAACCTGTCTGGGGCCTACCTGAAGAACCAATGCAATGTGCTCGTTTCTGTTCCACCTAATTTGGAACTCACTCAGGGAGAAAAAGCAGTGGGCATTTTTCAAAAGCACTGTAAGGCAGACAAACTTGTAGCTGCCTGGAGCAAAAGATCACAGTTGAGGCAGAGTCAAAACGTTGAAAGTAAAAGTAGGTCATTCAAAAGCACCAGTATAGGGCCGGCCAAGTGGCGCGATGGTTGAGAACTGGCTTGGGACGCCAGAGGGCCCCGGTTCTGATCCCGCATATGAGGGCCAGTGACACTGCCCTCTACAGCTAAGATGCTGAACAACAGCTCAACCCAGAGCTGGGCTGCTGTGAGTCGCTTGAGTCGCCAGCGACGGCGTGGGCTGCAGCCCCTGCTGCAGTGGGTTGCCATGGGCTACCGTATGTAGCCAGCAGCCAGAGTGAGCGGCCGTCCAGAAGCCTGCGACTGATCTGCCTCGCCCAGGAAGAGCGCAATGATGGTGCCAACTTGGGCCAGTGAAGCAACGTCCTCCACAACTAGACTAAAGAACAAAACGACAGCAACTTGTCTGTTCCCCTTCCCCCAATTCCCCAGCACTGTTCCCATCCCCCCAATTCCCCAATAAAAATAAATAAAAAAAAAGAAATTGTGGTATATTTATACAATGGAGTATTACTTGGCCATAAAAAAACAATGAAATCTTACCATTTGCAACAATATGGATGGACCTAGAGGACATTATGCTAAGTGAAATAAGTCAGGTGGAGAAAGGCAAATACTATATGATCTCCCCTATATGTGGAATCTAAAAACACAGAATAAATGAGCAAACTAATCAGAAATAGTCACAGAGATATAGAGGAAAAACTCTGATGGTTGCTAGATGGGAGGGGGGTGGGGAGTGAAGGAGATGAAGGGATTAGAAAGCACAAATTGGTAGCCACAATACTGCCCACAGGGATATGAAAGACAGTTTGGGGAATATAATCAATAATGTAAAGATTTTTTAGGGTCTCAGATGGGCACTTGTCTTATTAGGGAGACCACTTCATGGATGGTGTAGATGCCTGACCACTGTGTTGTACACCTGAAGCTGAAGCTGAATAATATTGAATGTCAACTATAATTTAATATCTATATAGTCATGGAAAATGGAGTACAGCATAGGGAATAGAGTCAATGGAATTGTAACAACTATATACAATGTCAGAGGGGTAGTAGATTGGGGAAGGGAGGTTATCACTTTGTGAGGGGTGTAAATGTCTAACTATTACGTTGTTTTGTACACCTGAAACAAATAAAAAAATAAATAAATGCTTAATTTTGTTTTGTGAATTTCACCTCAATTAAAAAAATCAAATATATCCTACATATGTCCATCAAAACAATATAAGTACTTTCTCTAAAACAAAAAGCAAGATTAGAGTGAGCAGTATGACCACCATTATCTATAACAATTATGGAAATGCAACCCCACTAACTTGATAAAGAACCAAGTAAGAATAATCAATATTAGAAAAGAGGAAGCAAAGTATAAGTTCCCCAACATAATTAAGCAAGAGTCAGAGTTTCAGAGATTAAAGTGAACATCTATCAAAAGTAAGCTTTTAGTCAGATAAGTATTACAGAATTTTTTATCTAAAAATTGATAACATTCCAAAACACACACTTCTTATAGCAATGCTACATGACTGAATATTTTGGGAGAATAGTTTAACACTTCGTATTGAGTGCTTTCAATAGAGGTATTACTAGAACCCAAAAATCCACTTCTACGAATTTTTGCAAATAATAATAATAATAATAATAATAATAATAATGGTGTACACATAAAAGTTAATATAAAAGTATTATTTAGGTCTATAATAGAGGATTAATTGAATAGCTAAGAGTACATACATCTAGTGAAATACTATGTAGCTATTAAAAATGCTAACAATCTCTATTTAGTGAAAAGACATTAACTAAAATTAGGTATTATATAAGCACATAAAAAGATAATCACTACCATTAGTCTTCAGAGAAATGCAAATAAAAACCACAAGTAAGCTACTGCTTCACATCACCTAGCATGGCTATAATAAAAACATGAAAACAAACAAGTATTCGTATGTGGAGGAACTGGAACCTTCATTCACTGCTGATGGGAATGTAAAATGTTGCAGCCACTTTGGAAAACAGCCTGGCAGTTCCTCAAACGATTAAACATATTTATCATATGACCTAGAAATTCCACTCCAAATATATGTCCAAGAGAAGTAAAAACATGTCCACCCAAAAGCTTGTACACACATTTATATCAGCATTATTTATAACAGCCAAAAATGTGCAGTCAACCCAAATATGGGTTGATTGAAAAGATAAAACAAAATGTGCTGAATCCATATACTGCAATAATAGTAATTCAGGTATAAGAAGGAATGAAGTACACATACACACTACTACATGGATAAACCTCGAAAACATGATGCTACATGAAACGAAGCCAGTTGCAAAAGACCACGTATTATATGATTGCATTTCTATGAAATGTTCAAAATAGGCAAATCTACAGGTAAATGGTTGCTTAGAGGTGGGGGGAATGGAAGGATAGGGACGGTAACTAGAGGATATGGGGTTTTTTGAGGTGATGAAATGTTCTAAAATTGTGCCAGTGGTTGCACATAATTGTGACTATACCAAAAACCAATGTACACTTTACACGGGTGAATTGTATAGTATATGACTAATAAAGCTGTTATTAGAAAAAAGCTATGAGTAGAACTCTACTTATATACTTACTGAAATATTTAAGGGGAATGTATAAGTGTCTGCAATTTTGAAATATTTTTGAAAATGTAAAAAGATGGATTAATAATAGAGGAGTAATATACAGACAGACATGTAATAAAGGAAAAGTATCATGTTAAAATCTATGTGGTAGGCATACAGGTATTCAAATGTAAAATTCTTTAAACTTTGCTATATGTTTGAAATAAAATCATGAGGAACAGGGTAGCTCATAGTTCAATGAGGTGAGCAGAAACAAAATAAATATTTCTAATGTAATTATAACAGTATATTGAAAGAACACAACAAAAAGATCAAAAGCAAAAAGAAACTGTTCACAATGGCAAGAAATTTAAAAATCGGGCTGGCCAAGTGGCTCAGTTGGTTGAGTGCAAGCTCTGAGCAACAGCATCGCCAGTTCGGTTCCCACATGGGCCAGTGAGATGGGTTCGAGCTGAGCTGCAGCTGAGCTACCAACAGGTGGCAGGATAGCTCAGCTGGTGAGAGCACGTGCTCCTAACAAGGTTGCTGGTTCGACTCCCTCATGGGATGGTAGGCTACGCCAACCATCAACTAAGACTGAACACGGCACCTTGAGCTGAGCGGTCATAAGCTGCCGACAGGCGGCCAGATGGTGACTGGACTTGGAGCTGAGCTAGCTGCGCCCTCCACAACTAAGATTGAAGGACAACAACTTGGCCGTTCCCCTTCCCCAACTCCCCAATAAAATCTTTACAAAAAAAAAAAATTTAAATCAAGGTGGAGGCCAGCCAAGCAGCGCATTGGTTAGGTGTTGGCTTGGGACACCAGCTCTGAGCAGCAGGGCCCGGGTTCTGACCCCACATATGAGGGCCAGTGATGCTGCGCCCTCTACAGCTAAGATGGTGAACAACAGCTCGACCAGGAGCTGGGTAGGCTGCAGTGGGGCTGGCCAGCAGTGGACATGAGCTTTCGTGAGCTGCTGGGAGCCGCTGTGCATAAGAAGCCGTCCAATGGCCGGCAAGCGACTACCTCACCGGGGAAGAGCACAATGATAATACCAACATAGGCCAGTGAAGCGACGTCCTCCACAACTACAATGAAGAACAGCAACTTGTCTGTTCCTCTCCCCCGATTCCCCAATAAAATCTTAAAAAAAAAAAAATCAAGGTGGATATAAGGAACAGGGAACTAAACACCTGAGTAAATGCAGAATCATAACCTGTTCTTAAAAGTGACTGAATTATTTAAGTATTTAAATTCTATCTAAATGAAGGCACATAAGGAGTGATTCCAGTCGTAATGTCATCAGTTTGCCTCAGTATACTGTTAACAGGGATTGTCTAAGATAATATTTAAAGGGGTGATCGGTTAGCTCAGTTGGTTAGAGCATGGTGCTGATGACACCAAGGTTGCCAGTTCGATCCCCGCGTGGGCCACTGTGAGCTGCGCCCTCCCTAAGACAGTCAACTATGCCTTTGTAGCATGAAAGCAATGTGTAACCAATGACCATGGCTGTTCCCCATAAAATTAAAATATGAAGTTAAATAAAGCAAATTATAGCAATGTTTCAGCAATTTATTGGAATTGTGAAAATCAAGCATAGAAAAATGAAGACTAAATATATGAAAAATTTAACAAACATTACCATTGGGAAACAGAATGGAGGCAACAGAGATGTCATTTTAATTGTGTTAGAATGATGCTGAAATGAAACGTTTACATATTGTAGCACACACACAATAAACTTACAGGAAGGGCAAAATCCTCATCTTTAAGTAGAAACCTGACTATTTGAGATGTGCTTAATCCTCCATCTCCAACAAAGTTTTCATACTTACCGGGTAAAGATGAAGGGACAATGTGGGAAGCCAGAGATTTGCCAACTGTGCCTTGAAGAACTGACAGGGAAGGTAACTTTTGAACCTCAACCCACCCACCAAACAGCTTCAACTCTCACAAACCTCTCAATGACTGGCACACTTGGACCTTCCCAAACACTGATCATTCCCCATCAGAATAATCCTGAGACCTGAACCTGACCACAGGTTAGCTGACCAAAACCCCCGCACCTGTCATTGAGTCGCATCTTATATCCCGAATCCGAACAGACTGCTTTGTCAAAAACCAGTCCTTGTCGCAGGCCTCAGTCACAGACACCAAGCCCTGATCACAGATTTTCAATCGTTGGTTTCCACATGCCTTTCATCGCTGACCACCAGAATTCCTCAGGACTGTCTCCAAAGGAACCCCAACCACAGGCACCGCAGTCACCAACTCCCGCTTGCTTCCTCTCCTCCCACGGACCCAGGGTTCCCCCAACCCGCACACCCAGACACCTTGGTCCTCTCATCCCGTTCCACGGCGAGCTTCACATACAGTTGGGGTTTTCCCGTGACCCCACCGCGACCTTCTAAGAGCTGCACTTCCGTGAATTCTTTCCCGTGTGCTTTCTCGCTCAGCCTCAGCGCCGGTCTACGGCGGCCGAGGAGCCTCAGAGGCGAATTTGCAGAGGAGGACACCTGGATTTCCTGTTTCCGCAGAGAAAATATGTCCGCGCCCATCTCCACGGATACCGGGGGCGGCCATCTTTCAACACTTGACGTACAGATGGCATAGAGAACGTTTAGGCTCGAGTAGTCAGGGAAGGCTGGGAACGGTAAAAAGCCACCGAAACTACCCTATTTCTCGGCACCTTGAAACCCAGCGGCACAAACTGCATTGATTTTCAGAAGCTCGAGCTCACACAAGACAAATATGGGCTGGA
Organism: Hipposideros armiger; assembly: GCF_001890085.2. Lineage (NCBI taxonomy): Eukaryota > Metazoa > Chordata > Mammalia > Chiroptera > Hipposideridae > Hipposideros > Hipposideros armiger. The sequence goes on along the minus strand of NW_017732743.1, from coordinate 179,433 downwards.
CAATGTCCATCTCAGCAAGCTGGGGAGAAAAGTAATCCAGTTTGCACATACCAAGATTTGGAAACGACACAGTTGGGCGCAGCCATCTTTGAAGTTAGGTGTCCGTACAAAAAAAGAAAAGAAAAACAAAAGCCTTTTCAGCGGAGGACAAAGAGCAAACGTACAGGTCGAAAGGCAAATAAATACCTTAAGATTGCCTCTGGCTGGATGTGGAGGGCAGGAGGAAGTTTTGGGGACAGAAAGGGTCTACAGAAGTAATCACGCTTATGGGGATAACAATAATGCCATCAAATGAAGTAAACCAGGGATAAAGAAACCTAGCTAACCTTTGGGGGGAAAGGGGGGTGGAGTGCTGACCTCAATCTGATATGGCCCTTGCAGTCTGGGATTTCAGCCAAAAGCTGACCCCATTCATCTCTCCCTCTTGCTGTGGTCTGCTTTGGGCCAACTACCTCCTTCCTTCTGACCTTTATTTAGAGACTAGCTCCTTGGCTGAACTTGCCTACTTCTACAATTTGTACCCACAAGCCTAACTATACAGAACTAGAAAAGCATGCTGCCCCAGATAGCTATTCCCCTGTTCCTCTTTTAACTCCCTGAAACAACATCCTGACGGTAGCTGTATAAAATAAGCTGTATCTGATTATTAGGGGCTCTTGCAAGCCATCAGCTTGCAGGGACCTCCCGATCCCATCTTTGGCTCAAATCTCGTTCTTTCTCATTCCCCACCGTCCTCCCTTGGGTCACCGGCCGGCAACAAGTGGCGCCCAACGTGGGGCTTGAGTACGAGGAAACGCCTTTTGCATCTTAAGGTGAGGTAACTCGCTATATAACATGCATGATTTTCTAGAGGCGATAGAGAGAAGTCAGGAGTTATAAATTATGGGACAGTTAGATTCTAAGGAAAGGGATCTTTTTATTCAAATTTTAAAATCAATGCTTAAGGCGCGTGGCTGTAGGGTGCCTGCTGCTCAACTGGAGTGCTTCTTACAGCATGTGCAAGAGATTTGTCCATGGTTTCCTGAGAAGGGAACTATCAATCTGGTTACCTGGGAAAAAGTGGGCAACAGACTTAAAGAGCACTATAATGCTGTTGGCCCGTTGAAGGTTCCCATAGATACTTTCTCTTTATGGAATTTGATCAGAGACTGTTTGGATCCAACACATGAAAAGGATAGGGCTCCTCATATAGAAGCTGAGGTGGCAGCCATCTCGACTTCTCCCTCTGCGCCTCCTTTGCAGGATGAGCCCTTGCCTCCTGATTATCAGGGAGCGCTAGCGGAGGAAGAACAGAAATATGCCAGAGAGAGAGATGGGACTTCGTTTCCCAGACAACCTGATCCTGAGGAATCTGAAAATGACCTTGATGCAGATGATGAGTCATTGCCAGAGTCAGAGGCTGAATCTTGTCTTGGCACAGCTTAACCTTAATCCGAAACCTCAGCGTTGGCCGCAGCCTCCTAAATCGCGGGCTTGGTCACACCACATATGTTTCACATCCTCAGCCCCTACCATTAAGAAGGCTTATACTGCTTACAAAATAACACCCTCTGCCCTCAAGTCCCCTTTACAATAAGCCTTAAACCAGGCTAGGGGGATGGTGATCTTTCGGGTTTCTCCTATTTCCTAGTAGTAGAGTAAGTTGATGCACAAGGACAAGTTATACGAGAACATCGAACTCTCCCCTTTAAAACTTTGAAAGAATTGAAAGCTGCAGTACCTCAATATGGACCTACAGCTCTCTTTACCATGAGCCTTATAGAACGTTAGCTGCTGATGCCTTGCCATCCAATGATTGGAAGTCAATAGCAAAAGCCTTCCTTTCAGGCGGTGACTTCCTTTTATGGAAATCTGAGTATGCTGAACATGCCTCTGAACATGCTGAATGCAACCGTCAGCATAATGCCCCTCATATGCTGGACATGCTCATGGGAGAAGGGCAGTATGCCCTGATGGCTGCACAATTAACGTACCCAGCCCAGGCCTATCAGCAGATTATTGTCATAGCTCAACAGTTTTGGAGACATTTGCCCACAACAGAGATGAAAAATGAAGAACTGAGTAAGATTAGGCAAGGGCCGGATGACCCTTATCAAGATTTTTGTCTCCTGTCTGCTACAGGCCGTTAGCAGGCTTGTGGTAGATGGTGAAGCAGGCATGATTCTATTGAAACAGTTGGCTTCTGAAAATGCTAATTCTGCATGCCAGACAGCTATGTGCCCATATCGTAAAAAGGGCACTCTGTCAGACTACATCCAACTGTGTGCTGATATAGGTCTATCTTATATGCAAGGTATGGCTATTACTGCTGCATTGCAGGGAGTCCATCCAAGTCAAATGTTTCAAAAGCCTATGGGACGTGGCTGAGGTCAGCCTCAAAAAGCGGCAGGGAGAACTGGAGTTTGCTTTCCTTGTGGTTATACTGGTCACTTTGCTAAAGATTGCACTGCTAGTTGTCGCGTCCCGCACGACATGAGCAGTGGGAGAACGAAAGGGGGCGGCAAAGGGTTAAGAAATAAAAGAAACAGCAGTCAAGAGTTAAATGAGTGTGGGGCCAAGGGTCTCCAGTCTCATGGACTAAGAGCCCCAAATCGGGCCGACACACCGCTTTTATATCTCCACATACCTGGAAGTAGCATTGTTCTCTCCACAGTCTCTGAGTCTCATTCCTGAGAACTTACTCAAGCCAAATTACCCATGCCTGCAAGCTGCTATTACCGAGAGTCCACCTGCAGTGATAAGACAGATGCTCTGCCTTCACACACCCTATATGCAAATGACCCCAGGAAGATAAAATTATTGTGCTGAGGACAGATACTATCACACCATCAGGTCACTTCCCAAGCAGGTTGAGGGAAGGAATGTAGCCACAGAGGTAGAAAACCTCCAGTCTTTCTGGGGGGTGAGTGAGGGCTCATGTCCACCTCTGTGAGCCCCGAGATTTCTCCTAATGGCCTCCACCCGACCGTGCCTGTCTTAGGTTGTTCCTCCCATGAGGAATCTTACCCGTCATTGACTAACCGGCCATCCGTTGGAGCCAAACAGAGAGACACAAGGTGTATAAGCACTGTTCTCAAAAGGGTCAGTTTAGGGTTAAGCGCGTGGGGGGGGGCGGCTGCACAGCTGCGTGGCAACAGCTAGTCCAGGAGGAAAGCCTGTCCCTCAGCCATCTAAGCCTCCTGGGATGTGCCCTAAATGTAGACGAGGAAAACATTGGGCTAATGAATGTAAGTCCACAAATTCACTGTTGAGGGATATCCTCTACCGGGTAACAGCCAGAGGGGCCAGCCCTGGCCCTGCCAAACAGTGGGGGCCATGTCGGTATACCTGCCACAGATATTTCACCCTCAAAACCAACCATCCAACAGCTCCCTCGAGCAACCTCAGGAAGCGGAGTATTGGACATCAGTCCCTCCTACCAATATGTAGTAAATTCTGAGATGGGACCATAAGCTATACCTACCTGCGTTTTTGGATCTCTCCTGCCAATACTGTAGGATTACTGTTAGGAAGAATCAGTATGACTATGAAGAGATTTCTGGCTTTACCTGGAGTTATAGATGCTGACTATACTGGAGAAATTAAGGTTATGGCACATACGCCAAAAAATATTGTGACTATTGCCCCAGAAATGAAAATTGCACAATTGGCTGTTCTCCCTCTCTCTAAACAAGGATGAGTTTTGCACGAAAGTTCTCAGGGTGCCAAAGGCTTTGGATCCTCTAATGCAGCCTATTGGATACAGCAAATAGGACAAGATAGACCAGAAATGGAATTGTCTATACAGGAGCATAAGTTTGCTGGTCTTTTGGATACAGGGGCAGATGTTTCAGTCATTGCTCAACATCATTGGCCCTCTGCATGGCCTACTCATGCAGCTGTAACAGAACTAAGAGGGATTGGTCAGAGCAAATCAACTTTGCAGAGCTCTGCCCTCCTTACTTGGGAAGATTCTGAAGGACATTCTGGACAGTTTCAACCTTATGCCCTGCCTAGCCTGCCTGTGAACCTATGGGGAAGAGATGTGTTGAAGGCTATGGGGCCTTTACTAATCAGTCCCAATGAAATTGTTAGCTCACAAATGCTTAATCAAAGATGTATACCTACAGAGGGCTTAGGAAAGCATCGCCAGGGAAGAAAAACTCCAATAGAGCCTGTGCCAAAAAACAATAGACACGGAATTGGGTATCCAAATTTGTCCTAAGGGCCTTGGTATCTCCTGCTACCTCAATAAATAGTACAGCTGACCCTATAACCTGGAAATCAGATATTCCCATATGGGTAGACCAATGGCCCCTGTCTCAGGAGAAATTAGAGGCTACTAAACAGTTAGTCCAGGAACAATTGATTGCTGGGCATATAGAACCTTCCAATAGCCCTTGGAATACTCCCATTTTTGTCATTAAAAAGAAGTCAGGTAAATGGCGTCTACTGCAAGATCTCAGAGCTCTAAATCAGACTATGGAAATCATGGGTCCTCTTCAACCAGGGTTTCCTTCTCCTGCCATTCCTTGGGATTATTTTCTAGTTGTTATTGACTTAAAATACTGCTTTTTTACCATTCCTTTATCCATAGCAGACTGCAAAAGATTTGCCTTCAGTGTTCCTTCTGATAATTTTAGGGAGCCCATGGCTTGGTACCAGTGGAGGGTCCTACCCCAGGGTATGGCCAATAGTCCTACCCTATGCCAAAAATATGTAGCCCAAGCAATTGCACCTATTAGACTTAAATTTCCCCAAGCTTATATTGTTCATTATATGGATGATATCTTGCTTGCTCACCCATCAGAGGATTCGTTGCTTGGCATTCTGGCCCAGCTAGAAGCTTCCTTTGTGTCCTTAGGATTATGTATAGCTCCTGAAAAGATTCAGCAGATTCCCCCCTTTTCTTATCTGGGTCATCTTATCGAGGGTAGACGAATCCGCCCTTAGTGCTTTAATTTGTCTGGACACTCTCAACACACTTAATGATTTCCAGAAGCTGTTGGGTGATATTAATTAGTTATGCCCTTCTCTAAAGTTAACCACGGGGGAATTGAAAACTTTATTTGACATCCTTAAAGACTCGCCTGAACCCAATTCACCGCGGTCTATGACCACAGCAGGTCTGCAGGCATTAAAGACAGTGGAATCAGCCATTCATGACGCTCAGTTAACTGGAGTGGATCCTGCTGTACCTGTTTCTCTAATTATCTGTCCTACTGCCCATACTCCTACTGGGCTATTGTGGCAACCTGCTGGTCCTCTGGAATGGATGTATCTCCCAATTACCCCTAAGAAAGTTCTAACACCTTACTATGACCTCATCTCCTCACTTATCATCAAGGGGAATTGATGGATGCTTCAGTTATTAGGATATGAACCTGCAGTAATCATTCTCCCATTCTCCAAGGATCAACAACGATGGCTTTGGGAGACCTCCTCAGAGTGGCAGACTGTTCTTGCCGCTTTTCCGGGACAAACTCCCTCTCAACATCGTAATGATAAACTTCTTCAATTTTTTCTGACCACATCTTTTATCTTGCCAAAATTATCTGTCTTCACCCTATCGCAAATACATTTTTACTGATGGTTCCAACACAGGCATTGCAGCCATAGTTATAGATGGGATGGTTTTCACTGAATCTATTGCCACCACCTCAGCACAACGGACTGAGCTGTACATGGTCACATTGGCTTTTCAAAAGGTTAATAATGCCCCCTTTAATCTTTATACAGACTGAAAATACATGCATCAAGTCATGCTCACTATTGAGACAGCACTGATAGGAAGTACTGCTGATGAGGAATTATTTCATGCCTTTCTTCACTTATAGGATTTGGTACGAGCTCACACTCATCCTTGTTTTATAGGACATGTTCGGGCTCACTCACAGTCGCCTGGGACCATAGCAGAAGGGAATGCCTTATCTGATAGAGGTATGCAGACAAACTTTGTGCTACTTGTTGGTTCTTCACCTGTTTCTTTACAGGTGGACCGTGCTGTCTAATCTCACGCATTGCATCATCAAAACGCATCTGCATTGTGAAAACAATTTAATATTTCCAGAGAAACAGCCCGTCATATTGTCAAGACCTGTGATAGCTGTCCTACTACTCATAATGTCCCTCCCTTAAGTATTAACCCCTGTGGACTGCTCCCTGCACAGCTATGGCAAATGGATGTCACTCATGTTCCATCTTTTGGCAAAAAATCTTATGTTCATGTGACTGTTGATACCTATTCTGGGTTTTTGGTGGCTTCCGCTCTTACAAGTGAAGCTGCAAAACGTGTTATTGCTCATTGCCTCCAAACCTTTTTTTGTTTTAGGCCTTCCGCTTTGTATCAAAACAGACAACGTCGTAGCAAATCTTTTCATTCCTTTTGTGCTGCCTTTAATATTTCTCTCAAAACAGGCATTCCATATAATCCACAAGTGTTGTCTTACAGCTGTGTCCACGGCTGCCCCCCCCAACACTAACCGCTGACCTAATGAGGTCCTGAGGAAGTGCCTCAAAACATTGAGGCCTGATAGAATGATATCGGTAAAGCTTCCTCTAGGGCAGCAGTTCTCAACCTGTGGGTTGCTACCCCTTTGGGGGTCGAAGACCCTTTCACAGGGGTCACCTAAGACCATCGGAAAACAAAAAGATATTTACATTACGATTCATAACAGTAGCAAAATTACAGTTATAGAGTAGCAACAAAAATAATTTTATGGTTGGGGGGTCACCACAACATGAGGAACTGTATTAAGGGGTCACGGCATTAGGAAGGTTGAGAACCGCTGCTCTAGGGAGTGTCTCAGAATGCTGAGACCCGGTGGAATGATATCGGTCATCTCCCTTTATTCGTATAGGACGAGGCACAGTGGCACTGTCCTGGGGGTTGTGCAGGCTGTATGAAGGCATAGTACATGTTGGAATACAGTGGGAGCTGGTTAATGGAAAACAGCCTTAAGGCACGTGACACACGATCTTTGAGTAATCCAATTTCACTTCCTTGAAATTTTCTCAATAACAGCCATGCGAAGACCCAATTCAGGGCTCAGTCCACGAGGGTGATGCCCCCTGGTCCCACTTTAGCCTTATCTCTCTCTCTTGTGCTCTTTAACTCTGCACCACCCCCTCTCATTTCTCACTGCCCTTGCCACGCAGGACGTGACATCTGGGGCCCAACGTGGGGCTCGATGAGGGAAGGGAGATTTCGAGTCTGCATCAAAGGTTTTAAGGCACAGAGCCCAGGATGCGCCGCGGGCAATCTACCTGATAAGAAGGTAGGGAAGGTCCCAAGGAATTTAACCGGGGTAAATGGGAATTAACCTAACCTTTGTGTGAAAGGGTGTGCATGTGTGAGTGATTGATTATAGTTTCACGGCCTTTGGCCACGAAACTCGCGTGGACTCCAATCTGTGGTTCCGTAATTTGTCATAAGACATATTGGCGACTGGACATTAGTCTTCAAATGCTTATCCACCAGACCAGGGGCTTATATGGGCGCGCCTTCAGCTAAGACAAACTTAGTCCCGTGAGGGACGTGGGCAGACGAACATCTGAGTGATTTTTGAGTAAAACCTTTCTCTTTCTTTCTCTCCACTAACATGGAAAATGCTGAGAGTCGTTACAGACCTTATATTTGTTTCCTCAAGCAACTCCTTAAGAAAGGGGGGATAAAAATCTCAGAAAAGAAACTGGAGAAACTTTTAAAGGTCATTGAGACCCACTGTATTTGGTTTCCAGACTTGGGAACAGTAGATTTGGAACCATGGACGCCGTAGGCAGAGATCTTAGTGATGTACAGCGTCAGGGAGTCATGCTGCCAGCTACAATTTGGGAGACTTGGCGGCTGGTCCGGTCAGTTTTGGAACCTCTACACACTGACACGGAAGATGAAGGGGAAGATAACGATCAGGACTGTGAAAATCAAAAGGAAATGTCTGAAGAAGATGAGGATAGAGAGAAACTTTTAGAGGGCAGAGAGAAAGACTCTTTGAAAGCACCCACAATTATTCAAAAACCATTATATCCATCCTTGGGGAATGGTTTAAAAAGTTATAGTTTATCTCCCACTTCTTTTTCTCAGCTTCCACCTCCTCTGCCACAATAAGTTAAGGCAAAAAAAATGGGGGTCACTTAAAAAACCACACAGGGCTAACAACCCGTTCCTCTCCACTGCTTGAGCACCTCATCCGCCTGCCGGAGATCCTCATACATCATTGTCTGCAGTAGAACGAGGTATACATCAGGCTAGGCTAGAAGGAGATTTGGATGCTTTAAACTTTCCAGTAATAATTCGGGAGCGTGTTGCACCCAATGATGAACATCCGAACGGAGTTCATGTACTCATACATGAACCGTTATTTTTTTAATTGCTTAAGGAACTAAAACAGGCAGTAATTCAATTTGGTCTTACATCACCTTACACTATTGGCCTCATTAGAGGTATTGCTGATGGAAACAGGCTAATACCAGTAGACTGATATGGCTAAAACATGCCTTTCATCATCTCAATTCCTGCAGTTTAAAACTTGGTGGATTGATGGTACAGAGATTCAGGGCAGACATAATCAAGCTCACAATATTGACATAGCTAAAGATCAGTTGTTAGGTGATGGTGAGTGGACACACACTCCAGCTCAGTTAACCACGAATCATCAAATGCTGGATCAACTTAAAAGAATTTGCTTGATGGCATGGGAAAAGATAGAGATGGAAGGTAAAGCTCCAACTTCTTTTCAAAAAATATTACAAGGACTTCAGGAAACGTACTCAGAATTCATTGCCCGCTTGCAGGATACTATAAATAAGCAGGTTGCCAACACTCAAGCAGCTGACATAATTTTACAAATTATGGCTTATGATAATGCTAATGAGGATTGCAAAAAGGCAATAGGAGTTCAAAAAGGAAAAACAGATATCATGGGCTACATTAATTTATGTCAAGGGGTAGGGACTGAACAGTTTAAAGCCACCATGCTGGCACAACCTATTGCAGGATTGACTATGGGAAAAAATAAGTTTCCTTGCACTTGCTATAATTGTGGAAAAACCGGTCACACAAAAAAAGAGTGCCAGAGAAAAATAAAAATGCCTCCCATATGCCTAATAATTCTGCTCCTGTGGGACCTAAGCCACCTGGATTATGTCCTAGGTGCCAAAAAAAAAAATCACTGGGCATCTGACTGTAAATCAGTTTTTCATAAGGATGGAACTCTCCTTCAGGGAAACAAAAAAAGGGGCCAGCCCCAGGCCCTGACAACAACTGGGGCATATGTGACACTGGACACTCCTCAGAATTACCAAGCAGAGCCTCCTCCAAACTTTCAGTACAACAATTAAGTCCAGCTACAGAAGGGAGTGCAGCAGTAGGTGTCTGCACGGATCAAGACATTTTACTGCTTCCAGAAGAATCACCTCTCTGTGTACCCATGGGCATTTGGGGACCAGTTCCACCAGATACCATTGGACTTCTTGGTCGCTCTAGTTAAACCTCCAGAGGAGTAACAGTCCATACGGGTATTATTGATTCAGATTATAAAGGAGAAATTCAAATTATAATGTCTTCAACAGTTTCTTGGTCTACTAAGAAAGGAGAGCGGATTGCACAGTTACTTCTGCTCCCATATGTCCTCCCAGGAAAAAAGGGGATGCTAAAAAGGGGAACTGGAAGTTTTGGAAGTACAGGAAAGGCAGGTATTTTTCTAGCAGAAAAAAATCTCAAAAATTCATCCTGTGTGTCAAATTGAAATTCAAGGAAAGAAATTTAAAGGTCTTTTAGACACTGGAGCTGATGTTTCTATTATCAGTTCTCAAGAATGGCCGAGGGCCAGCTGAGTGGTGCGATGGTTAAGGACTGGCTTGGGACGCCAGAGGGCCCTGGTTCAGATCCCATATATGAGGGCCAGTAACACTGCCCTCTATAGCTAAGATGCTGAACAACAGCTCATCCTGGAGCTGGGCTACCATGAGTTGCCGGAGACAGTATAGGCTGCAGCCCTGTGGCAGTGGGTTGCCATGGGCTACCGTGTGTAGCCGGCAGCCAGCGTGAGCGGCCAGCAGCTGCAGTGAGTGGCCGTCCAGAAGCAGGCGACTGATCTACCTCTCCCGGGAAGAGCACAATGATGGTGCCAACTTGGGCCAGTGAAGCAACGTCCTCCACAACTAGACTGAAGAACAAAACGACAGCAACTTGTCTGTTCCCCTTTCCCCAATTCCCCAGCGCTGTTCCCATCCCCCCAAATCCCCATACAAATCTTTAAAAAGAAAAGAAAAAAAAAAGCATTGCCAAAAAATTGGAAAGTACAGGAGCCTAATGTTAATATTGTTGGAGCAGGCAGTAGGCTTATGCCAGAGTTTTTACATTTTTCCTTGCACAGGACTGGAGGGCAGACAGGGGTTTTTACAACCCTACATTGCTGACATTCCCATCAATTTATGGGGTAGAGATTTACTAACCCAATGGGAAGCAGAAATTTGGATCCCTCCTGGAATAGATAGTCCTCAGAGTCAAAAGATGATGAGTCAAATGGGATTTCAGCCTGGAAAAGGGTTAGGAAAATTCAATAAGGGAATTTACTCAGCCTATCCAACCCTCGCATCATCAGAAAAGAGAAGGGCTGGGATACCAAACCCCTCATCAAAACCTTTTTTTATAGGGGCCACTGTTCAAGAGCTATAGGCTTTTGTGCCTCTCAAACGGAAGGATAACACCCCTCTATGGACAGAACAGTGGCCCCTTGTCGCCTTGCAGCTGCCGACTCGAATGCTCCGGCACACTGATCCTTTGAAGTCATAAGGAAGTGTCTTGGAATGCTGAGAACCGAGGGAATGATCTTGGTAAAACTTCCTTATCCGGTGGTCTCGGAATGCTGAGGCCATCCCGGGGATCATACGTATGTGTGAAAGCACAACTCTTGCTTGATCACAATGAGTTTCGGAGAAGCAGCTGCTGGTCTAATAGAATCAATTAACTGGGTATAGATATTCAAATTGATTTCTTTGTGACAGTTGTAAATAAAAGTTATTCCCCTGCCAGTATAGGGCTCGCTCTCTCGGTCTGCAGAGATGAAACCCCTGGCCCGCAGAAACTCTATTTTTGACTCTTGTGATTTCTTAACCTGTCAAGGCCCCTCCTCAAAACCCCAGCCCTTGTCACGTGGGGTGTGATATCTGACAACCAACGTGGGGCCTCGAAGAGGGAGACTGAGACTCCGAGTCTATGAAAAAAGGTTTAACTGCGATAGGACCCCAGGGAGGAGCTGCGGCAACTACCGGATAAAGAGGTAGGGAATATCTCAGGAAATTTAACCAGGGTAAAAGGGAATTTACTAAAAAACTTTTGTGTGAAAGTTGTGAATGTATGAGTGATTGATTACAGCTTCACAGTGTTAGCCACGAAGCTTGAGTGTGCCCCCATCTGCGATTTGGCTGAAAAAGATGTCGCCTTGGATTTCAATTTGACAGCCCCTCTCTCAAGAAAAATTGGAGGCTTTGACAAAATTAGTACAGATTCAGTTAGAACAAGATCATATAAAACCTTCTACTAGTCCCTGGAATTCTCCAGTTATCAGAAAGAAATCAGAAAAATGGCGAATGCTAACTGACCTCTGAGCTGTTAATGCAGGCATTGAACCTATGGGTGCCCTGCAGCCAGGGCTTCCCCAACCCTCTATGATCCCAAAAGATTGGTCTCTTATAGTTATTGATTTACAGGATTGTTTTTATACAACCCCTTTACGCCCTGAAGATTGTCCACGATTTTCTTTTTTTTTTTAAATTGGGGAATTGGGGGGATGGGAACAGCACTGGGGAATTGGGGGAAGGGGAACAGACAAGTTGCTGTCGTTTTTGTTCTTCAGGCTAGTTGTGGAGGACGTTGCTTCACTGGCCCAAGTTGACACCATCATTGTGCTCTTCCCTGGCGAGGCAGATCAGTCGCAGGCTTCTGGACGGCCGCTCACTGCAGCTGCTGGCCGCTCACACTGGCTGCTGGCTACATACCCCATGGCAACCCACTGCCACAGGGGCTGCAGCCTACGCCGTCGCCAGCGACTCACGGCAGCCCAGCTCCAGGTTGAGCTGTTGTTCAGCATCTTAGCTGTGGAGGGCAGTGTTACTGGCCCTCATATGTGGAATCCGAACCGGGGCCCTCTGGCGTCCCAAGCCAGTTCTTAACCATCACGCCACTCGGCCGGCCCACGATTTTCATTTTTTTATTCCCTCAATTAACAATAAAGAACCAATTCAAAGATATTAATAGAAGGTACTCCCACAGGGAATGCTTAATAGTCCGACTATATGTCAGCTTTATGTAGCTAGAGCTCTTACTCCCGTAAGAACCAAGTTTTCTAACTGTTATGTCATTCACTATATGGATGATATCCTCTGTGCTGCATCCTCTATGGGACAGTTAGCAGCATGCTTTGAATTGCTTAAAAATCAGCTTGATTCAGTTGGACTTTGCATTGCTCCAGACAAAATTCAAACAACCATGCCAGTAGATTATCTAGGAGCAGTGGTTGATAGGCAGACTATTAGACCTCAAAAGGTTCAAATTAGAAGAGATCAGATTTCTACCTAAAATGACTTACGAAAATTACTGGGTGACATCAATTGGCTATGACCCACTTTGGGCATTCCTACTTATGCTCTTAGTAACTTGTTCAGTCTTTTGTGAGGACGGTCACAACTTGATAGCCCTTGTAAACTGACTCCCCAAGCAATTAAGCTAGTTGAACAAAAAATACAGGAAGCTCAGACACAACGTGTGGATCTATCTTCTCAACCTTTGCAGATTTTAATTTTCTCCACACCACATTCACCTACAGCAGTTATCATACAGCAAAATAATTTGGTTCAGTGGCTTTTTCTGCCTAATAATTTTGTTAAATCTCTTCCAACTTATGTGGAACTTGTCTCTGAATTAATATCCAAAGCTCGTACCCGAGTTTTACGTCTCAGTGGACAAGAACCTAATCAAATAGTGGTTCCCTTTAAGAAACAACAAATTTCTCATCTCAATATTCATGATGAGCCTTGGCAGGTTGCCATTGGCGATTTCTGTGGAATTATTGATAACCATTATCCTAAAAATAAATTGTTTCAGTTTTTACAAAAAACGAATTGGATTTTACCCAAAAAGCTCTGACAGGAGCCCATCCCCCAGGGAGTTACAGTTTTTAATGATGGCTCTAACAATGGTAAGGCAGCAATTGTTAGTGAAAAAGGACATCAGCTTGTATAAACTAATTGTACCTCAGCACAAACAGCTGAACTTGTGGCTGTTTTAACCACCTTACAAAATTATTCTGACCCTTTGAATATTGTTTCTGATTCGGCTTATGTTGTTCATACAGTACAGAATATTGAGATGGCGTCTCTATTATATAATTCAAATCTGTCTCTTCAAATTTTATTTAATCAACTCCAGCAAGTTGTGAGAAACCATCAATATCCATTTTTTATTACTCACATCTGCACTCACACGGCCCTCCCAGGTCCGATGACACAGGTAATGCTATTGCAGATTCCCTAGTAGGGAGTGCTCAGATTGCTGAGGCAATCCACTTTCACTCCCTGACCCATACCAATGCTGGCAGTCTCTGTTCTCAATTTCCAATTACTTGCAAACAGGCTAGACATATAGTTCAAACTTGTCCAACTTGTCAAATTCTTAATGCTCCACAGGAATGTCCTGAAGGAGTAAACCCTCGGGGTCTTAACCCTAATAGTGTTTGGCAAATGGATGTGAGTCATGTCCCTTCCTTCAGAAAATTATCATTTGTACACATCACAATTGATGCTGCCTCTGGCTATCTTGTGGACCAGCTCAGACTGGTGAGACCACATTCATTCTTCTGTCATTTATTAACTTGCTTTTCTATTATGGGCCTTCCAAAAACTACTAAAACAGACAACGGGCCTGCTTACATCAGATCTAAGTTTGCCAATTTCTGCACTACTTGGCGAATTGCCCATATTACTGGGATTCCTTACAACCCACAGGGTCAAGCCATTGTAGAACGTGTTAATTCAACCTTAAAGAAACAATTACAAAAACAGAAAGTGGGAGACATGAAAGAAGCTCCTCAGGTGCAATTAGCAAAAGCCATGTTCACCTTAAATTTTTTTAATTCATCTGGTTCAAGCACAGACCTGCACCTTGGGCAAACTGCAGCTGAAGGACATTTTAATAAAAGCCCAAGACAACTAGAAAATGTTCCCATATGGTGGAAAGATACTCAAACCAATCAGTGGAATTTAGGGACTCTATTGACATGGGGATGAAGTTTTGCTTGTATTTCTCCAGGTGCTGAAGAACGTCCTTTGTGGGTACCTGGCCTGTGTGTCAAACCTTACCATGAGTGACACGCCCAAGAAAAGAAAGCTGATATGGCCGAAGATTTCAAGATATGATTGGCCTCCTAATTGGCTTATAGTGGAGGATACTTGACCATCGACCATTGACCATCGACACCTCCGATGATTGAGATGTCTAATCTCTCATTTCAACCAGCCCACCCAAGGGCAACCGCTCCTTCAGCTTTTCGTGTAATTACTCCACGAACAAGGAGTGGTCCTCTACCTACTTGGGGTCAACTGAAAAGGCTGGCTCTAGTAGCTGAACATCAGCTGTCAGAAGAAAATATTCCAAAAACAGAAGCCAACATGCTATTTTCTATGATGGCAGTTCTTACTCTTGTAAGTTGTTTTCCAATCGGTGTTGCTGCCGGTAATTTTACTTATTGGGCTTATATACCCAATCCTCCTTTGCTAACTCCTGTAATTTGGAGTGATGATCCTTCTCTGATTTATCTTAATGATAGCTCCTGGTTTCCTGGACCTGAAGATCCTAGAGGACCGGAATTTCCTGAGGAGGAAGGGCAAAGTTTTACCTTATCTGGCCATTCTTCACTAGGTTATTTGCATGCCCCTATCTGCATTGGCTCTGTTCCTCCGTGTCTCTTTCGGATCAAGCCTGGACTATTCCCAGTGGAAAGGAAATGACACTTTTAAGGAATTGTTTATGATAATAGGAAAAGGATTTGTTACTCAGCAAATTAGCACCCATAGCTTCCCTCCTCCAATTCCTCCTTGTCCTTTAATAAATCACTGGGACAAGAATCAATCTCGAATTCATTGGGAGGAATGTCGTGGAAGTATGGATAGAGTAATAATTAATAATTCTCATGAAACTATATTAGATTGGGGTCCCTTTGGGACTGCCATTCATGCCTGTTCCCATAAAAAATGTTCAGAACCTCAGCAATTAAGAGGACAGACAGCTGAATATGGTTTTCCTAGAAAATTTGAATCTGCATTTAATACTTCTATTTTTTTGGAAGGATAGGGCTGCAGCCCCACCTCAATTAAGGATGATTAGACCCATCCAGGGTCCATTTCAAAGGACCTTATGGAAAATAGCTTTAAGTGTTGGACCTAATAAAATATGGAAAGGAAATCTTACTAAACATACCAATAAAAAGTCTGAAAAAACAGAAAATATATATCTATAAGTTGGCCTAAAAAATCCTTTGTTTTCTTGACAGGAAAATTTACTATTAATCAAACTGCAAAATTGGTTGAATGCCCTCAATGTCGTTTATATACCTGTCTTAATTCCTCTATTTTGGGGACTGCCCACGACCAGATTATGATACTCAGGTGAAGACGTGGACTATGGCTTCCCATTCAAGCCTCTAGGTTATAGGAAGTTTCCCCAACTGTTCATATTATTTTACAAATTCTTCATAAGATCTTACATAGAACCAAAGTGTTTATTGGCCTTTTAATAGCAGCAATAATGGGTATAATAGCTATAACCACTGTTGCTGCTGTCTCTGGAGTGGCTCTTCACCAGACGGTGCAGACTGCTCAATTGTGCAACAATGGCATGAAAATGCAACCAAAACTTGGAATCAGCAATTGAGAATTGATAAAGAAATCAGCATACGTTTGGCTGATTTAGAAACAACTGTTGTTTCTCTTGGAGATCAATTGGAAAGTCTCCGGACTATGATTACTTTAAAGTGTGATTGGAATATTTCCACTTATTGTGTAACTTGTTTTTCTTACAACCAGACATGTACCCCATGGTCTGAGGTACGAGCTCATCTTTTGGGACGCATGCCCAATAGGTCTGTAGATATTCTGCAGTTGCAACAGGAAGTGGATCAGATGTGATCTGCTAATCTCCAGCTCCTCCTGGGAGAGGATGCCCTTTCCACGGCTGTGGAAGGATTGTCTACTCTGAACCCACTCACATGGGTGAAAAACCTCGGTGGAGATTTTGCTGGTGCTTTTGCACTCCTATTAATCATTCTATTTCTGTTGTCTAGTCCTCTGGTGTGTACAACAAGCCCTCCAGTAGGCCATAGATGAAGAAACTGCAAAGTTCATGTTTCTCCTTCTACAAAAACAGAAAGGGGGAGATGTTGCCTTACAGCTATGTTCACGACCGCCCCCCCACCCCGCACTAACCCCTGACCTAATGAGATCCTGAAGAAGTGTCTCAGAACACTGAAACCCGTTGGAATGATATTGGTCATCTCCCTTAATTATATAGGACGCGGTAGTAGAGCAACGCTGTCCTGGGGGTTGTGCAGGATGTGTGAAGGCATAGTACATGTTGGAATACAATGGGAGCTGGTTAACGGAAAACAGCCTTAAGGCACGTGACACATGGATCTTTGAGTAATCCAGTTTCACTTCCTTGAAATTTTCTCAATAAAAGCCATGCGACGACCCGATTCGGGGCTCAGTCCACGAGGCTGATGCCCCCTGGTCCCGCTTTAGCCTTATCTCTGTCTCTTGTGCTCTTTAACTCTGCATCACCCCTCTCATTTCCCATTGCCCTTGCCACACAGGACGTGACAATATATATCCTGGTGTCATAGAAAAGTAGATCTTCACACAGAATTGACCTTGGTGTGGTATATCATATATCATGGAGCTGGAGAGACCAAACAGGATCAACAGTAGGAAAAGGAACTCTGGAGTGGGCTGAATCTAGTTCTAGATTGGAATACTACAGGCCTTTGACCAATCTGGCAAATATTTTCAGAATCTGATCTGTATAATTACAGGACTGTCATCAGGGGTAATGTCAGTAGGAGATGGCATAAAACTGATGCAATATAAGGTTCAGACTAAGCTGACTGCTGGAAAAGTTTGAGGAAGGGCATGAGGTCAGTTCTCTTAGGGAGAAGCTAGGGATAGAGGCCTGTCAGGAGATGATGTGTCTCACTGGCATTGTAAATAGGTGATTTTAAAAAAATCAATGCATGATGTAAAAACCATTAGAATCACTTGGAAAGAACTGCTCAACTGTTAAAATATTTTAATATGAAGTATATAAAGATTTTGGGTCATGTATAAATATTACTCAGTGTATCAGTTTCAATATAAAGCATTACAACAAATACCAACTTCCTGAATTTATGCTCAAGTATAAGGTCTTGATTGTAAGTTACAGGCTGTAAAAGTTAGACTGTGGGCCGGCCGAGTGGCGCGATGGTTAAGAACTGGCTTGGGATGCCAGAGGACCCCGGTTCGGATCCCACATATGAGGGCCAGTGACACTGCCCTCCACAGCTAAGATGCTGAACAACAGCTCAACCTGGAGCTG
>NW_017732743.1:146198-161763 GCF_001890085.2 Hipposideros armiger | reverse complement strand
GGTTGCCATGGGCTACCGTATGTAGCCAGCAGCCAGCATGAGCGGCCAGCAGCCACAGTGAGCGGCCGTCCAGAAGCCGGCGACTGATCTGCCTCGCCCGGGAACAGCGCAATGATGGTGCCAACTTGGGCCAGTGAAGCAATGTCCTCCACAACTAGCCTGAAGAACAAAAACGACAGCAACTTGTCTGTTCCCCTTCCCCCAATTCCCCAATAAAAATCTTAAAAAAAAAATTGTTTTAAAAAAAAAAGTTAGACTGTAAGGTTTATGAGGGTAGGGAACTTCTGTCAATCCCTGTATACTACATATGTAGATTGTGAGGCATGCATAAAAGCAGGAAAGTGAGACCAACACTAAGAAAAACTAATCTGCTAGATTGACCTAAAACTGCTAGATTGAGCAAACAAGGACATTATCATAACTGTATAAACAGTTATACCTATATTCTATTAGATCAAAATGGGAGAGGAGTGATTAACATGTTAATGATCACAATTGCTGTGGGATTTGTAAGATGTGCACTACATTTGATTTCTTCATATCTTATAAACCCTCCCACAGTAGTGTTTAGTTCACTATCTTGAACAGAGAATGAAGGGAAGTTTGAGAGGTTTCCATTTGGCACGTCTCACAATGATACCTCTTACCCCAATGGCCAAGAACTCAAAGCTTTTCTTTTTTAATAACAGCTTTTATTAGCTTTTGTTCTCTGTACTTGAGTTTGTATACTTTCTTTTGCCTTGTCATCAAGTTCTCTGACTTTTGCATATACAAATAAGTTAGAATACTGTATATACATTTTTAGTCTTTTTTTCACATTTTATTTTGGATAGCTTCTGCTGTGTCTTCAAGTTCACTGATCTTTTCTTCTAAAATGTGTAACCTGCTATCAATCCCATCCCATGTATGTTTTATCTCAGAAATTGTAGTTTTTGACTTGGGCCTTTTTATCTTTTATATCTCTATTTACATGGCTTACTTGTAACCTATTTGGTTTTTTTGTTTTTTAAAGATTTTATTGGGGAATTGAGGGAGGGGAACAGCACTGGGGAATCAGGGGAAGGAGAACAGACATGTTGCTGTCCTTTTGTTCTTCAGTCTATTTGTGGAGGACTTCGCTTCACTGGCCCATGTTGGTACTGTGATCATTGCGCTCTTCCCAGCTGAGGCAGATCGGTCGCCGGCCTCTGAACGGCCGCTCATGGTGGCTCTTGGCAGCACACACCGGCTGCTGGCCACTCACAGTAGCTTATGGCAGTCCACTGAAGCAGGGGCTGCAGTCTATGCCTTTGCCGGCGACTCACAGCAGCCCAGCTCCAGGTCGAGCAGTTGTTCACCATCTTAGCTGTAGAGGGCAGTGTCACTGGCCGTCACGTGGGATCCAAACCAGGGCCCTGCTGCTCAGAGCTGGTGTCCCAAGTCAGCTCTTAACCAATGTACCACTCAGCCGGCCCAACGTATTTGTGATTTAGTATTTAAAATGAGTTTCTTGTAGGTACCGTGTAGTTGACAATCTGTCTTTTTCTTGTGTTTAGATCATTTATATTTAATGTGAGAATTAATGTGGTTAAGTTTAAAATGATAACATGAGGCCTTTTGAGCTTCCTTTGCTTGGCCTGCTCCAAACTCTTTGGAGTGTACTTTCTTTTCTAGTAATGGCCCTTGAGCCATTCTCTACTGTTCAGGCCCGCTTCTGTTTCTTTGAAATGTATTTTTACTTCTAATAAATTCCTTTTCTGCAACTTAAAAAAAATTGATAACATGAGATATGCTATTTATTCCTTCTGTTCTTTGCTCCCCTTTTCTTTTTCTACCTTTTTTTGGAGTAACTGGGTATGTTTCATGAAAAATTCTTTTTCAGTTGTGAACCTGTGAAAGCAGAGAAGTTATATGCTTCCAAAATACAATGAGGGGGACAGGGGTGTGAAATAAAAGAAATCTCAACTAAATGGAGTTGGGAGGGCCTGTAGGAGGAGCTCGCACACCCTGCCACTCATTAACCCCAAAGTGGAAGAGACATACTTTCCATTCCCTGACTAGAAGACCTTTCTACTCTACCACTCCAGCAGGAAGATTGTCTCTTCTCCAGGCAACCACTCAACCAATGAGAGACTATTACAACTCAGCCAATGAGAAACCACTACACTTTGAACTCCTAGCTTCCTCCACTGAACTCTTTATTTACAACAGCCCCTCTTACTGCCCCTCCACCCTTTCCTCTATCCATTACTCTCCTTTGTCTCTGGACTTATCTATTCTTCTGCCCTAGCTTGCATGTCCAAAATTGTAATTCTTTTTTGCTCCCAAATAAACTTATTTTGCTGGAGAAATACCTGGCTATTTGTTTAAAGTTAAGCGTAGTATAAACATTTCTATATGTCTTTGAAAGGGGTGACTGGTCCCAAGCAAATCCAAAACCTAACAACTTCCATTAGATCTTAAGGCTTCAGAATAACGGTTTCTGGTTCTGTGCTCTGCCATCCAGTTTTGTAGGTGGGAATTAGACCACTCTTGCTGGAACAAAGATATCAAACCAGCAATTTAATGTGATATCTCCAGTAGAATGTAAAGCTCCACAAAGAATGGTATTTTTATCGGCACTTAGAGCTTTTGTATCCCCAGCAGCAGAACAGTGTTTGACATACAGCAGGAATAGTAAACATCTTTTGGGTGGGTGAATGAATGATCAATCCCTTTAGTTTGAAGGTACTCTCAGCCTGGTTGTACAATTATGGAGAGTGAGTTTTTTTGCGTTGGGAATTTGGGCTGCAATATTGAACAGACCCTTTCACAGAGCTTTTGATTCAAGGTATTTGCCATTTTTGCAGAAGAAAAAGCTTGCTTTGCCTTTGGATCCACCCACCCCTTGGCGGGACAGCCAAGCTTCTCCGTTGGCTCTGCCCCTCTTGCCAGCTCCTGATCAACCGTGTTCCCAGTTTTCCTCCACCTAGTCATAAGAACTTCATAATCCTGCCCATATTACCCTCTCTCTGATCAATGCCACCCACCTTCAGCGGGTCTCTAAACCCTAGACTGGCCTCAAATGTCGCTTCCTCCGCAAAGCCCCTTCCGGCCAGGATTCCCAGGATAATAGCCCGTTCTCCACCGATTGTTCGGGGTCTGCTCGGGTTTCCTCCCCGTGGAACTTACTCTAAGATGACTGCGCCCACTTAGCTTCTCTCTAGCCTTAGGCTCGAACTGCCTTAATGTCCGGGACCATCTCTGCCCATGCTGAGGGGAGATTGGGGCAGGCTTGCGCTTCTAAGGAGCTAAGCAGTTTGTGTAGTAATCCTGGCGAATGTTGCACACTGTGTGTGTGTGTGTGTGTGTGTGTGTGTGTGTGTGTGTGTGTGTGTGTGTGTGTGTGTGTGTGTGTGTGTGTGTGTGTGTGGTGGGGGCAGGGATTCAAGTGGCTTCAGGTCGTTTTCCGTAGCTTCTCACGGTCTTGAGCCGTCCCACGAAACGCCGGGAAAGGGAGATTAGGCCCGCTCTACGGCAGTAGGTTGGAAGATGGCTGCTCCGGGTGAATAGCCTCGAACTGGGCGCGGTAATTCTACGTCATAGAAGGGACAACCTGGAGCCAGATTCCGAGACTCTGGAACGACGCGCTTTGACCCTCGTCGGCCGCCGCTATCCTTTCAGCTTCTGAGACTCCTGTCAGATGTTGACGTGGGGCCGCGGAGCTGTGGACAGTAAAGCAGTGTTTAGAGAAATGATTCCATGATTTGTCTCTAGCGGGAAGACGGAGGTCAGTGGTCAGGTCAATGTCGGGCTCCGGGCGTGTCTCCAGGCCGGGGAGAGCGCGTTGGGGTTTTTTGTTGTTCTGGAACGCAGAGGGCTCGGTCTTGGGGGAAGCGAGTGGAAATCCTCCCTGGGGGTGGTGGTCAGTGTTGGGGGATCCCCGTGGAGGGGCAGTTAGTGGGGTTCTGTGTTGGGAGAAGCACTTGGAATGTCTTTGTTGGAGAGTAGCGTTTGGGGTGTCCCGTTGTGGGAAGCGGGAGCCGTGTTCGTGTCGGGACTGCGTTTGGGGAATTCCGTGTTTATTGCTAATCGCATGCTTAATTTTAAAGATGGGATTTCTGGTCCTCTTGCGTCCCTGTTTAGTGTATATCCCTATTGAAATTTTGTTTTCAGGTTCATTCCGACCCAAGTAATGGCATCCCCATCCTCCTAAATATTCCTCCCGAAAAGAACTCTTGTTAAAAGTTAGTATATTTCAGTTTTAATATTCGGACCAGGTGTGTACGCATTGCTATAATTTTATACGTTTTGATCTAACATCCTATCATAACCATTTCCACATTACAAACTCGGGAAGTTTTCTTTCTTTAAACTGTTGCAGTTGTAGTTCATCAAGTGGATGCTTGAATTTTGGTAGAGCTGACTTAGTCATAGGTGCAACACTTTAAGACACGCACATGTGATGGATTCCTTTAACCCAAGTAACTTGTTTCTTTGATCTGCTGTGGTGTTTTTCCATATGTGTCTTGGACAGATCTGGTTATGTTTATTCCTAGATAGTTTTTACTTTGGTTGTAATTGTAAATGGTGTCTTCTTTTTTTCATGACCCCACTCCCTCTTTTTTGTTTCTTCTAATTGAATGTAATGCACAAGAGCAAAAACTAAAAAGATATACTTATGTTGGCACCTCATTTTACTCATGTTATTACTAATAGCTTCTAAGTTGATTCCTTTATGTTTTCTAGTTGAGCATTTTTGTCATCTGCAAATCATTTTGGTCAAGTGGGAAGTGTATGGACTGTGGAGTAAGAAGAACCTGCTTCTGCCTCTGGTGGGTAAGTTAATCTCTGAGTCAATCTTCCTCATTTGTGAAAAAAAGTTGTCATAATTCCTACTTCATAGAGTTGTTATGAAGAGTAAATGCGCAAATATTCTTTAAGTACAGGGTATAGTGCTGGCACGTAGTATAGTCTGAATAAATGGTAACTGCAATTTATCAAGTTTTTATTCCTCCTTCTCAAAGGCTCGCCCCAGATTTCTTGTGATATAAATGACATCTAATATTGCATAATTTTAAGGTATACAACATGTTGATTTGATATACTTATATTGCAAAATGATTCCTACCATAGCATTAGCTAACACCTGTATCACATCACATAATTACCATTTCTTTTTTGTGTTGAGAACATTTAAGATCTACTCTCTAGCAACTTCCAAGTATAATACAGTGTTGTTAACTATGGTCACCATGCTGTACATTAGATCCCCTCAAAGGCTTTTTAACTTTAAAATTATTCTCATTCATAACTTTTCTCTTTCTTTAAATTTTTATTTGATTAATGTTGCTAGATTCCCAATATCTTATATACTTGTCCATAATGATTTGTTGTTTTTATATTGGGCTGGATTCTATTTACCAATATTTTATTTAATATTTTTGCATCTAGAAATGAAAAGATATCTTGGATTTGCTTCAAAATAATCCGTTGGTGAAGAGGGAGTGAGTGGTAGTGTAGATAAAACAAAATTAGGTTTTTGTTGATAATTATTTAAGTCACATGATGAATATGTGGAGTTTGAATATACTGGTCTTCCTTTTTTGTACATGGGGTTTAATTATACTTTTTTTTTTCTTTGCTCAAAATTTTTCATAATAAAACATTTTAAAAGTTTTGCTTCTACATTTGTAAGTGAAACTGATCTGTAGTTAAAAGTTTTTTCAGATATAACACTAAAAATAAAAAGTAGAATATTGTAGCACCCTAGAAGTCCCCGCCTCATCCTAATCTCCTTCCTCCTCTCCAGAGGTAATTATCCTTAAAATATCATATTAAATTTGTCTGATTGCTAACATTATATAAACGGAATCATACAGTAATGTTCTTTTGTGTCTGGCTTCTTTTGCTCAATATTTTGTTGTGAAATTCATCTAAGTTATTGCATATAGAAGTAGTTCATTTCTTTTCATTGCTTGTAGTATTCCATTGTATGATTATATCCCAATTTATCCATTTTGCTATTAACAGACATTTGGGTTACCACTGACTTATGTCTGTTATGAATAATGCTGGTATGAACATTTCTTCACATGCATTTTGGTGCATGAACGTTCTGTTGGGTATATATTGATACTTAGTAGAATTCCAGAAGTATAGGTTATTCTAGACACAAGGAGAAATGGCAAATGCCTAGTCATAATGGGATATTCCTTTTTTTTTTTTAAGACTTTATTGGGGAATAGAGGGAGAGGAACAGTGTTGGGGAATTGGGGAAGGGGAACAGCCAAGTTGTTGTCCTTCAGTCTTAGTTGTGGAGGGTGCAGCAAGCTCAGCTCCAAGTTCAGTTGCACCGCTCAGCTCAAGGTGCTGATGTTCAATTAGTTGCGGGTGGGCTTTGCCACCATCCCATGCGGGATTTGAACCAGCAGCCTCATTGTTAAGAGCGCACGCTGTGCCCACTCAGCCATCCGGGCGGCAGCTCTGCTCAAGGTGTCGAGTTTAGTCTTTAGTTGCGGGTCAGCGTAGCCCACCATCTCGAACAGGCAACCTTGTTGTTAGAAGCATGTGCTGTCACAAGCTGAGCCATCCTGCCACCTGTTTGCAGCTCAGGCGCAGCTCACTGGCCCATGTGGGAATCAAACCGGTGACCCTGTTGCTCAGAGCTTGCACTCTTGAGCAAGCTCTTAACCAACTGAGCCACTCGGCCAGCCCCATAATGGGATATTCTGAACATACCTCTCTCAGTGACAGAACAAGGAGACGGAAGGCTCGAAGGCTATAGATCAGCAGTTCTCAACCTTTCACAGGGGTCGCCTAAGACCATTGGAAAACACATATTTTCAATGGTCTTAGGAACCGAGACACCACTCCTCTATCCGTCTCCAGGCCCACATGCAGATACGCCCACATACGAGTACCCAGCAACCCCTGTGAAAGGGTCATTCGACCCCCAAAGGGGTCACGACCCACAGGTTGAGATCCGCTGCTGTAGATTAACAGGGGTCAGCAAAGTTTCTCTGTAAAGTGTTAACAGGTAAATATTTTGGGCTCTGCTGGCCAGATGGTCTGTCTGCATCTACAGAACTCTGTCTGCCTTTGTAATTTCAAAGTAGCCACAGAATACATAAACAAATGGGTGTGGCTATGTTCCAATGAAACATATTTACAAAAACACATCACTAGCCTGCCATAGTGCTGACCCCTGAAAGATTAAAATAACATGATTAACAAACTTGATCAATATAAAACACTTCGCCCAAGAATTTTTTCAAATGCACATAGAACATTTATTATTTTTCAAATTATTTATTTATTGAAGCATAATTGAGTTATAATATATTAGTTTCAAGTGTACAACATAGTGACTTGATATTTATTTGCAATACGAAGTGGTGGGTCATAAAGCAAGTCTAAACAGATTTCAAAGGATT
Organism: Hipposideros armiger; assembly: GCF_001890085.2. NCBI lineage: Eukaryota > Metazoa > Chordata > Mammalia > Chiroptera > Hipposideridae > Hipposideros > Hipposideros armiger. The sequence continues at coordinate 154,369 of NW_017732743.1, read as the reverse complement.
GAAATCATATAGACTATCTTCTTTAACTAAAGTGGAATTAAATGATAAAACAATACCAAAATAAGTAGAAAATCCCAATTTGTTTGGCTAGTACACTGTACACATCTAAAAATCATGAAATCAAAAAAATATTACAATGGAGGGCCGGCCGAGTGGCGCGATGGTTGAGAACTGGCTTGGGACACCAGAGGGCCCCGGTTCGGATCCCACATATGGGGGCCGGTGACACTGCCCTCCACAGCTAGGATGCTGAACAGCAGCTCGACCTGGAGCTGGGCTGCCATGGGTCGCTGGCGACGGCGTGGGCTGCAGCCCCTGTGGCAATGGGTTGCCATGGGCTACCGTGTGTGGCCAGCAGCCAGCGTGAGCGGCCAGCAGCCGCAGTGAGCGGCTGTCCAGAGGCCGGCGACTGGTCTGCCTTGCCCGGGAAGAGCGCAATGATGGTGCCAGCTTGGGCCGGTGGGGTGATGTCCTCCACAACTAGACTGAAGAGCAGGACAACAGCAACTTGTCTGTTCCCCTTCCCCTAGTTCCCCAGCGCTGTTCCCATCCCCCCAATTCCCCAATAAAAAAATATTTAAAAAAACAAAACAAAACAAAATAAATTACAATGGAAATATGTTGAACTGCATTTTAATAATAATTCTGCATGTCAACCCTTACTGAATTCAACTAAAGCAATCAGTGGAGGGAATTTATAGCCTTAAATGCATATCTTAGAAAAGAAGCAAGGCTGAAATCAATGAATAAGCATCTATCTGTATCTCTTTTTTCTAACCTCTTGATTAGTATTTTGGAATGCTGGCTTTATGTAATTAGTAGAGAAACTTTTCCTGTTTTCTGTGATCTGAGAGTTGACAGCATATTGGAATCATGTGTCCTGTAAAGCTTAGGTAGAACTCATCAGGCCCTGATAGTTTTTTTTTTTATTTTTAACTTTTTTTTTCATGGAAATCCAGAGTATAGAGAGAATAATATAATAATATGTGCTCATCACTCAGTTTCAACAATTATCAACTCATGGCTAGTTGTGTTCATCTATGCCTCCACCACTTTTGTTTTTCTTCTGGAGAATTTCATAGCAAATTCAAAGCTTCATGTCCTTAAACTTATAAATGTTCCAGTATGCATCTGTAAGATGTAAGGTCATTTAAAATTTATAACCAGTATAATTTCCAAATGTATCAAAATTAATAATTTTTTATTCATTTTTTATTCATCCAACACCCAGTCCATATTCAGTTTTTTTTTCTGATCATCTCAAAGTTGTCTTTTAGCATTAGATTGTTTGAATCATGACCCAAATAATGTTCATGCATTTCATTTGCTTGTTATATCTCTTAGGCCTCTCTTATTCTATAATAGTCCCTCTTCCATTTTTTCTTTTATCCTTATGCCTCTTAATAATTTGCAATAAGAAGTGTACAGCACCATTAATGTAGGATTCTTGCCTACGTAAATATGGAAGTAAATCAAATCTCTAAATTCAACTACCCAGTTTGTAGGAAAAATAAAAAGTAGAGGCAGTAAGGAAGAACAAGTTAAACTATACCGTGATTAAGTAATCAGCCCAGTCCAGAAGGTAGGACATCCTATGCAACAAAGGACATGTTCCCTTCCTCTCTTCATTCCTTCCAAAGCATGTATGGGTATCAATCTATAATGACTTGGCAGTGTCTTTAATTTTATTTCAAGTGAAAATTTTTTTAATTTATAGTTTTTTAATTAAAAAATTTATTTTTAATTTTTAATTAAACATATAATTTTAATTTAAAAATCCTGTGCTTATTGAAAAAAAGATGTAAAATTCACTTTCCCAATCTGTTGGACCACCCATAACAATTAACATTGTTGTATTTGCTTTTGTGAGTGTGTTTATACACACTCACACACACATGCACAGATATACTGTTTTACTTTTACAGAAATGTAGGATCATATTATATATATGTAATGAGTAGAAATGTCCTTTGTTTATTGAGTTGTATATTATGGATTTTTAAAATTTCAGTAAATATGTGTTAACATACAAAATAATTGCATATTCCATTAGATGGATATAATTATTTATTCAATTAATCCTCTATCAATGGACCTAAGCAGTAGTACCTTACATACGTTTTTGCTTACTTTGTGACTATTTCCTTTGCTTAAATTCCCAAATACAGAACATTGAGTCAGAGGCGATGCTTATTTAGAAAATATTCAGTACATAATATGAGAATATCCCCCAGTAATGTTCTACCATATAATACTGACAGTATTTATGGTAAAGGAATGTTATCATTTCTCCTATGTGTTACTTTTCATGTCGGATTCAACCACTGACTAAACTCTTATTTTTTATTATTGTCCATTTAAATTACTTAGGTTTTCTGGGTCTTCAGTAATATTGGGCAAACATTGATAATTTGTTTACCAAACAGAGAATAGGTTGGAGATGAGTTCTCTGGATGTGAGGATACTGGAGGGCCAGAGAGGGAGTCTTTAAGAGTAATTTGCTGCCTCATGGGGTGAAAGCAGAACTCAAGTTGACCTCACAGTGGTGTCCTCAGAGTGTGAGTTTCTGATATGGCTCCAGAGCTTGGCTCTTGAGGAGACTAAAGCCTGATCTGCTGCTTCTGAGGCAGGGGTGATGAGGCTGCCTCTGCATTCCTGCCTGTGTGGAAGTTGCTGGCTGGTGTGCACAGTGACGATTAAGAGAGCTGATTCCAGGGGGGCTCTGTTTTTGCAAATGGGATTGCATGGCCACTCCACGGTATGGCCACTCATTGCACTGGGAAGGAATGTTCTTAAAGTGTGTGAGAAAGAGAGCACGTTTGTATTGTGAGACTCGGAAGAGGGAAATGGCATAATGGACAGAGGCAGATGTGGACTCAAATTCCCACATTGCTGCTTAGGATGGATGTTAACCTGGGCAGCACTTCACCAGACCAAGCCTTAGCTTACTGGTGTTTTAAATGATGGAAATAATAATGAGTACCTTACAGATTAGTATTGAAGATTATATAAGACACCCCTTATAATTTGTTTAATTCTTGGTCTTCTAGTGGAATTATTGCCCCAGTACAGTATACAAAAAGTTTAGGAGCATGTGGGCACACGTGGTTTTAAGTCAGCTTCCAGAGTCACCACTCTATACATTACCTTTCCTAAAGTTGATCTATGTGAGAATTTGGCTGTGGACAAGACCACGAGCTAGTTTTTGTTTCCCGTCTCCTCCTTCACATCCACTCTATTCCAACTTTACCAAAAACAAGGCAGTCCTCTCGCCCATTCCATATCTTCCTATGGAGCACTGGCCCTATGCTGTAAAAGCTTCCAGGTATAAAGAGACAGGTGAAATATTGGGGCCTTGTGTTAGAGTGAGTCCGCATGGCAGAAGAGAGCTGTGGTCCTGAGTGCATGTCCACTTGTGATTGAATTTGCTTTTGAACCCACAGGTTCTAGTCTATAGGAACAAGAGATTTTTAGTACTAGAAGAAGGAGGTTCCAGGCTTGGGAGATCATCACTTCTGGCAGCAGCCTGACCTGAGATATCTGACCACAGCTTCCTGGCAGGCCCAGAGAGACAGTGGACAGAGCACAGCCTAGAATTGCCATTGTTTCTTCAGAACTTGAGAAAATGACCAAGGCCCAGGTAAAGTTTGTTTTACCTATTTTATCCTTTCTTTCCCAGTGGATTTATGGAAGTTTCTAATGTCTGATAAAATGAGACAGTCTATGTTGAGAAAAAATCAGGATCTGTAGGAACAAAAATTTAGATATAATCTTAAAATCAGGACAAATGAGGAAGTGTGAGATACATAGGTCATAGGGTTCATACAAAGTTCTTTTTTTGGAGGGGAGGGGAACAGTGTTGGGGAATTGGGAAAGGGGAACAGCCAAGTTGTTGTCCTTCAATCTTAGTTGTGGAGGGCGCAGCAATTTCAGCTCCATGTTCAGTCGTGTCACTCAGCTCAAGGTGCTGTGTTCAGTTAGTTGTGGGTGGGCATAGCCACCATCCCGTGCAGGAGTCGAACCGGCAGCCTTGTGAAGAGCGTGTGCTTTATCCCTTGAGCCACCTGGGCAGCAGTTCAGCTCAGGGTGCTGAGTTCATCAGTCTTTAGTTGAGGGTGGACGTAGTCCACCATCTTGAACAGGCAACCTTGTTGTTAGCACGTGCTCTCACCAGCTGAGCTATCCTGCTACCTGTTTGCAGCTCACTGGCCCATGTGGGAATTGAACCGGCGACCCTGTTGCTCAGAGCTCTCACACTCTTGAGCAAGCTCTTAACCAACTGAGCCACTCGGCCGGCCCCGCACAAAGTTCTTAATGTTGGGACATAGATAAGTGATTGTGTAGGACCCTGTTGGTTGCCTTAGCTTTGAACATGTGTCTACTGTTCTTGGCAGCTGTAATAATAAGATAAACATGAAAAGCTACATGATTTGCAATGCCTATGAGGAGAAAGCAAACAAGTTCTTAGGGGAAGTAGACATTTCATTGCTCTTAGATCTTTAGAAATTTCTTTTGCTGGCTCTACGGAGAGATTTTATGTAGACAGTGTCCTCAATGTCAGTTGTGTAATAAAGGCATAGGATGTTTCCTTTGGCTTTTTCTTACTGTGTTCCTTGGAGTAAGCTAAGGGGCTAATGGCAAAGCAGAATTTGATGGGGCAAAATTCTTCAAAAGCAGTGTGCCTTGACGACAGAGCCTTCTGGTGATCCGACTTTAGCCAGGGGTAAAGCCTGGATTATCCAGTAGAATGAATGGGCTGCTTGATCTTTGAGTGGTCCTCCATGAAGAAAAATTCTCAACCAGATTTTTGTTACTGATTTGGCAGGAGCCAGCTGAAAGTTCTGTCCTTTGAGAATAGCTTGGTGTACAGATATTGACAAAAGTGTCCCCTTTAAACCTTCTAAAGCCCAGGTTTATTAATGAAGCCAGAGCCAATTATTCTTGTTTTGGTCTATGTATTTATTTATTTATTTATTTATTTTTTATTGGGGAATTGGGAGGATGGGAACAGTGCTGGGGAATTGGGGAAAGGGGAACAGACAAGTTGCTGTCGTTTTGTTCTTCAATCTAGTTGTGGAGGATGTTGCTTCACTGGCCCAAGTTGGCACCATCATTGCGCTCTTCTCTGGCGAGGCAGATCAGTCGCCGGCTTCTGGACGGCCGCTCACTGCGGCTGCTGGCCGCTCACGCTGGCTGCTGGCCACACACGGTAGCCCATGGCAATCCACTGCCACAGGGACTGCAGCCCACGCCGTCGCCAGCAACTCACGGCAGCCCAGCTCCAGGTTGAGCTGTTGTTCAGCATCTTAGCTGTAGAGGGCAGTGTCACTGGCCCTCATATGTGGGATCCGAACCGGGGCCCTCTGGCATCCCAAGCGAGTTCTTAACCATCGCGCCACTCAGCCGGCCCTGGTCTATGTATTTTTAATTACTCAAATGATACATGGCTACATTTGCATGCAAGAGATTCAGGCAAACACAAGTTTTGCCCCAAAAGACAATATATCCTTTCACCTTTTTCCTGCCCAACCTTCTACCCAGGGGGTAACAAATGTTAATAGTTTGCGTCTCCAACCAGTTTCTTTCTATAATTGACGTGGTTGAATAGATCTATATTGATATACGTTTTTATATGTGTACATATGTGTATTTTTACATATATAATATATAAAGATATTTTTTACATGTCTGGGATCATATATATATATACAAGTTGGGGGTTTAATTCTTTTCACTTAATAGAATGCCTTGAAGATTATTGATATAAGTATGTTTACATCTGCCTCATTGATTTTAATGTTTGCGTAATATTTTATAGCAGGGAGATGCTGTAAATGTCTGGTTTTGATGGATGTTTAGATTATTGATAGTTTTTCACTGTCATATACAAATAATAAACATTCTTACTACATATTGTTTTGTGTATTCAAATAGTATTCTAGTATTCTTTTAGGTGAGGGAGAACTAATTAGGAGAATTACATGGTGCTATGGCCTGAAAGTTTGTGTACCCACAAAATTCGTATGTTTAAATCTTAACCCCCAAAGATGATGGTATTAGGAGGTGGGGCCTGTAGGAAGTGCATAGGTCATTAGATTGAAGGCTGCATGAATAGGATTAGTGTTCTTATAAAAGATACCCCACACAAATCCCTCACCCTTCCACCATGTGAGGTCATAGCAAGAAGGTGCCCACTATAAACCAGGAAGTGGGCTGTCACCAGAATACAACCATTCTGGCATCTTGATCTTAGACTTCCCAGCTTCCTCAACTGTGAGAAAGAAATTTCTGTTTTTATAAGCTACCCAGCTGTGGTATTTCCTTATAACAACATGAATGGACTAAGATACATGGCCGTATGGTATGTGAAATAGTCACAGTGTGCAGAATTTCTCATGGGAAAAATGATCAGAACATGCTCCTGTTCCTTTTTTCCACATAGTTTATTCCACCTTAGATTGCATTGGAATTTGTTATTACAGGGATCGTTATCATTCGAGGATGTGGCTGTGGGCTTCACCTGGGAGGAGTGGCAGTTATTGGATTCGTCTCAGAAGGACCTCTACAGGGACGTAATGTTGGAGAACTACAACAACCTAGTGTCATTAGGTAAGGACAGCATCACAATCGGTTGCCTTGTCTTTCTCATTCACTGAAATCTGCAGGGTTCCTGAAATATTTCATGGTTTGGACTAAAGCATTGTGGGTGATAGACTTTTTTATTCTTATGTTTGATCCTAGAATATATGCTCTTTCTTTCCAAGTAAAAGGTTTTTACCCTACCGAGTACAAATGATATGGGCCCTGAAACACAACTTTCTCATTTTGATAGATTCCCCCAGCATAAATACTTGGTGCCAAGTGTTCAGTAATATCCCTTTCACAGGATATCAAGCTACCAAACCAGATTCACTCTTCCAGTTGGAGCAAGGAGGACCACCATGGATAGCAGAGAGAGCAGCCCATAATCCAACCTTTTCAGGTGAGTAAGTGAAAACCAAGAAAATGGGGAGAGATGACACTAAATTTCTAGTTGGTCAATGAAAGGTTGACACTTTTGAAATGTTTAGAGAACTTTTCTTACCACAGTTGGTGACTCAGAAGCCTAACACCTTTCTGCATTTCTGTTCTTTGTTGGGGCTGATCTTCTTTTCCTGCTATTAAAGAATGATGCCTCCCTTTTTTAAATTTTCTAGATTGGATTGCAATCTGTCTTGATTTCTTACCTAGTTCCATTCTTCCCAGCATGCTCCTGTCTTCTCCGTGTCGTCTTCTGCAGCAGGCTTACTTCCTGTTCTCTACCTCACTTGCCATGAAATTCCTCTCTTTATCCATACAGCTTGCTTTGCACTCTACTTCAGCCCCTTTTGACAGGGCTGATACCCCTCCCTGACAATCTACCTCATCTCTCAAGGCACCTGTACGAGTATATACTTACCACTTTCTGCTTCCCTAGCTTCTAGGTGCTGTTTTTTGAATCTTCTGCTTGATTCTCATATTAAAAGTTTAATTCATTCTCAAGGCCTAAGCTCTCTTCTCTTCTGGAGAGTCCCAAATTGACCTCTGCTACTAATGTCTAATGTGCACTCTAACCCCCTATATGTTGTCGGCCACTGCGGCAGCTGCCCTGGGACTTCCTACTTCCTATATGTGAAACCAGAATCCTTCTTTCTCCCAGATAATGTTTTCACCATCAAAGGGTGTATTTATATATACCAAAGATTTAAGCTGTCTGTACTCTGACAGGTATTCCCGAGTTGACATCTCTTTCTATATTCTAATCTGCCTTTTAATTCTGTATTTTACCCGCACCCAGGATAACTATCCAGTGTACTCCTTTTTCCTTCAGCTTCAGTGTCAGAACCTGAGACCATTTTTTGTCCTGATGAATCCTTGTACATTTTGCACGTTTTATTTAGGCTCTGCAGTACTGCTCTACACCCTGGTGCCTGGTCATTTTTGAGTTGCCTGAGTAGTCCCAATTTGTTGTATTATTTCTGAAGGTCTTTGCTGTTCCTATTAACTTTTGTTGTTTTGAAAAAGCCTTTGGAGAATTCCACACTCTCAATTCCCATCTCAGAGAAGGCCATGATAATTACACTTCCATTGTTCCAGTTGCTACATACATTGGCTCATTTTAGTTTTTCTCATGGTTCCTTTTTTTTTTTTTT
>NW_017732743.1:132889-145880 GCF_001890085.2 Hipposideros armiger | reverse complement strand
GAGGGCAGTGTCACTGGCCCTCATATGTGGGATCCGAACCGGGGCCCTCTGGCTTCCCAAGCCAGTTCTTAACAATCGCGCCACTCGGCCGGCCCTCATGGTTCCTTTTGATGTTATGGTTGCATTCCTCTATGAGAGGGTGGGGGCATTTAAGCAGAGTAGAATTTGACAAGAAAACTTGAGGAGTGAGTGTTGGTTGCAAACACAAGAGGTCCACATACAGACAGTGCCAAAAAAAGTGTACATATTTTAAGAAAGGAAAACTGTATTAAAATTGTAATAATATATACCGATAACAAAAGATGGATACAAGTCACGTTTGACTTCTGCAATTACAAGAGGTACTCAAAGTGGTTACCATCAGTGTCCAGATAGTCTGATTATGGTGAACTACTGCTTGAGCAACGTTGACCAAAGCGTCCACTTGTGTACATCTTTTTGTCACCCCTGGTATATTTAGAGGTTGAGAATGTAAGAACCCAGCCAAGTAGAATGAGAAGTATCCAGGCTATGGTAGGAGGAGGGTCAGAAGAAGATGCCCCACAAACAAGTGACAAATATATTCTGAGGAGGAGGAAGTGATATATTTAATTGAAGGTCACAGATAATGTCAAGTAACCTGAGGACTGGCATCTACCATTTGATCATGTTGCATTTTTACATCCAGATACTGCCTTCTTTCACTTGGAGCTCTCTTTTTCTCTCCATGAAGCTTCAGTGAATACTTGGAACTCCCTCTTTCTTGACTTCCTGTCTACTTTGTAGCTACATCGTACTAAGTCATGATCATATATTTTATTGTATTATTTTACTGGCTGGTGTGATGCTTGTTTTTCCATATAGAGAAAAGGGTCTGTATCTTATTCTTATTTAGTATAAACAGCGTTACATCTGTTCATCATATCATTCTCAAAAGCAGGTTTTGTTTTGTATCTTTTTTGCCTTAATTTTGTTTTTTAATCAGGAATGCATGTAAACTATGTGGAGCTTTCTTAACCTACAGGCTCTGTCTCTTGAAACTCAGCTTTTGATTTGCTAGATATGGGGAGTGATCTGAGCATATGAAGTTTGAAAGGCTTGCCGGGAAATTCTGCTTTGATCCCTGTAGTTGAAGAAGCACCCCTCTCATATGCTCCAAGAGAGATTCAGATGTAACGAACAACAGAAATACCTTGCAAATATAAAAATCCCATTTGGAAAGGGTTGACCTTGGTAGATAAAACTTAAAAATTTTTAGCATTTGATCATGAGGCATAGACAGGGACTGCTTTACAAAATCAGAGGAAATTGAGCCTTGATAAAGTGTTACAGAGAGAATAAAGTACTTTTTTTGGAAGCATGATAAAATAATTTCTGTAAGAAAGACAGCAGGATTTTGAATAAAAATAAGGTAAGGCTTTGTGTGTCAGTAATAATATACAAAAGAAGACTTTGGAAATGGAAATGAGGCAGCTGATGTGGGAGAGTCTTAATAGATTGGCCTGTAGGAGACTATGTAAAAGGAAATGGCTGGTTACTTTGGATTTTATGTTAATTATTGGCTTAGAAAGTGTGGGTTTGGTTTTGTTTTATCTTTTTTTGGCCAGTTTTAGAGAGTCTTGCTTGATAGTTGGATTGTAGCATTATAGCAATAATAAGGCATAGCCTAACATTCTAGGAAAAATGGAAGATAAGGCAGTGAATGTTTTGTTCCTGGATGGAGAATGATTCTTCAGAATCTCTTAATTGATGGGTACTAGAGGTGACGTAGGAACAGAGATATAGGAAGAATGTGGAATTAATTGAAAGTAAAAAATTTAGACATGACTATATTAAGGAAATTATAATGGCAGATATAGGACATGATGGTCTATACCTGTGCTGTCCAGTGTGTTGGCCACTGGCCACATATGGCTATTTAAATTGAATTAATATTAAGTAAAATTACAAATTCAGTTCTGCTGTCAATGCAGCCATATTCAAGTGCTCAATAGCCATACATAGCTAGTGGATTCCGTATTGGAAAACACAGATCAGAACATTTCCATTGTTGCCGAAAGTTTTATTGGACAGCACTGTACAAGCTACAATATGATTAAACTTATTGAAGAAGGTGTTATTTCCATCAATCAGTACAACTATAACTCTTCTCTGGGACATGGGCAAATGGTCCAGACCTATTTTTAATTTCAGATGTACATGTATGTGTCTGGATGTACTTGACCTTGTGAAGTTGTATCATAACTACATAGGAAGTTGAGTATTGACTAAATACAGTATTACTCTAAATAGGTGATTGATGTTTTTAGGAAAGTTTAATTTGGGCATACAGTTGGGATGAGAGGGGAGAGATTTAGTAACTAGGCAATTATTGAATATTTTACTACAGTAATCTTGAAATGAAATGATGTGGATCCTATACTCTGATTTCCCAATTCTAATCCTTTGTTACTAAAATCCACATTGTTCATTTGTTTAATCAGCATAAATAGAGTTTGATGTCTCTGGATGGGCTTGTCATATTCTCTCTGCATATCCCTCTCTCAAAATTTTAAAACTGGGAGTGCATGAAGCTTTTGTCCTGGTCCTTCCCCTTTTTTTATTCATTCTTCCAAAATTATCTCATCTACTTTCATGCGGCCCAAATATTTAAATGATATTTATATACACATGACTTAAAATTGTTATCGCTAGACCTTTCTCCATACTTGTAGATCTAACTGGTATGTCATATTCTTTCTTGAATAAGTATTATGTCAGACCTGATGTGTGTCTCAAAATGTAGTGCATCATTCTCCCCAAATGCCAAACCTATCTCTGTAACCTCCCCCATTTTATTAAATGGCACCAGCACCTACAGAGGTCTGACAATTAAGTTCACAAGCTTGCCATCGTGCGCTTACATTGGCAGTGCTGTACAAACAGCTTGGTAAGGTTTCATAATCTTGGTATATCAGTGTCTCACAGCTGTGTTTGTGGTGACATGTGGTGGTGTCTTGCTGAGTGGTGTTTATTATTGTTGTTGCATGTTTTTGTGTGCTGTCGCAAGAATGATTGAGTTTGAATTAGAGCAATGAACAAACATTAAATTTCTCGTTAAACTTTGCAAGAGTGGAGGTGAAATCAGGGACATGTTAGTCCAAGTTTATGGGGATAATGCCATGAATAAAATGGCAGTGTACAAATCAGTTACATGTTTTTCTGAGAGGGGAGAACACGTCACTGATGAACAGAGGTCAGGGCGCCCAGTAACAAGCAGAACTGATGAAAACATTGCAAAAATTAATCGAATTGTGTGTCAAAATCGTCAGCTGACTGTGAGAAGCATAGCAGACCAAGTAAATATTAATAGAGAAACAGGAAAATCTTAACTGAAAATCTTGCCATGAGAAAGGTGTGTGCAAAAATGGTCCCAAAGGAGCTCACCAATGAACCAAAAGCAAAGGAGAGTCGAAGTTTGCCAAGACCTTTTGGAAAGGCAAGACGATGTTTTGGTCTTTGATATCATTGGTGATGAAACATGGATGTACCAATACGACCCTGAAACAAAGCGTCAAAGTGCATAATGGAAGTCAGCTGATTCTTCACGACCAAAAAATTTCCATCAGTCCAAATCAAAAGTCAAAACAATGTCGCTAACGTTTTTTGATATCAGAGGGATTATTCATTATGAATTTCTACCAACTGGACAAACAGTTAACCAAGTTTACTATTTGGAAGTGCTGAAAAGGCTGTGTGAAAAAATTAGACGTCCTGAACTTTTCACCAACAATTCATGGCTCTTGCATCACGATAATGCACCAGCCCATGCAACACTGTCTGTGAGGGAGCTTTTAGCCAGTAAACAAATAACTGTATTGGAACATTCTCTCTACTCACCTGATCTGGCCCCCAATGACTTCTTTCTTTACCCAAAGATAAAGGAAATATTGAAGACATTTTGATGACATTCAGGACGTCAAGCTTAACACGATGACAGCTCTGATGGCCATTCCAGAAAAAGAGTTCCAAAATTGCTTTGAAGGGTGGACTGGGTGCTGGTGTCAGTGCATAGCTTCTCAAGAGGAGTACTTTGAAGGTGACCGTAGTGATATTCAGCAATGAAGTATGTAACACTTTTTCTAGGATGAATTCGCGAACTTAATTGTCAGACCACGTAGATGCTTAAGCCACATATTGAGGAGCTATCCTAGATTCTTCCCTTTTCTACCTCCAACATTCGTTCTGATATCTCCATGGTAGTCATTTAATGTTGAAGCTACTATTATGTCTTGCCTGAATTCCACCATAGCCTCCTGTGTATTCTGTCAACAATTTCATCTCTCCAATTCATTCTTATACAATAATCATGTCACCTTTTGGAAATATCAATTCAAAATGTATTGTATTCCTGCCAAAAGATGTTTGGTGGCTTACTGCTATTGCGCTTAGCAGAAAATCCAATTTCTAACAAAATCTTCCTACATGATCAATATGTTCTCAATTCTACCTACTTTTACAAACCTATCCATGTTCACTTCATGCAAGCTTTGTATAGTCTGGGTACACCAGCCTCTCTTTCATGTTTCTTGATCCTGCCTAAGTTTTCTGTGCCTCTAGGTTTTTCCACTGGCTGTTCCCTCTTCTTAGAAAGTTCTTCTAAGCATAATATTGCTAATTCTTATCCTGTGATATCAGCTCAACTTTTCCTGTGGATGACTACTTTATCTAAGGTTGACCTACCACTACTCTACCACCTCCTTCATACCATTTTTTGTATTCTTCATTTTATTATTATTTTTTGCTTGGCTGTTGATTCTCACTCACTTGCTTTATCTTTTTCACATTACTAGAATGACAGTTCCAGGGAGACAAATACATCATTCACTTTAAAAGTTGCGCTAAAATAGCCAATTTGTCTCAAATAAACTTATTTTTATTCAGAAAAAAAGAGCTGTGCCAAAGTGACTAATATATTCTAATATAACATTCTAATGTAGTCCCAGCACCAGCCCATTCAATGTTTGTTGGATGAATGGATCCATCCTCTTCACCTTCTTTTTTTTCTGTTCCAATCACGGTGTGGTTCTTTTTCTACTTCTGTCCCCATTTTACAAGGTCCTATTTGAAAAGAAACCCCAGAAATGTTTATTCATTGTAGACTATCATTATTTCTTTTCTTGCTGTTTTATAATATTGTCTATTTTCAATAAGTGGCTGTTTCTTCTCTTGCTGTTTTATAAAATTGTCTATTTTCACAGAGCATAGGATACATTTTCATAGGGTACATTTCTCTTAAACTGGGATTGTATAAGAGCTAGCCCAAACCATGGCATTTTTGTATCTTTCCCCCCTACAATTATCATGGATGTTTTTATTCTTCTTTTTCCTAGAAGAAATATGGGAGAATGATCATATGCAGTGGCACCCAGAAAACCAAAACGAGATTAAAACTTTGGAAAGATGTCAACAAAGTTATGCACTTGGAAATAATTTTGATTTTTGCAAAAGTGTTGTTCCTTTAACACAAAGACACAATAAGTTTGGCTCACATTGTAAAAATCTGAAATCACATTTAGATTTTGTTATCCAGAATAGAAGATATGCAGGAAAGGATTCTGATGAGTTTAGTATCTTTGGGAAATCATCTCTCTATATCCAGCATGATAAAACTATTACTGGAATTAAATACCATGGATGTGTTAAACCCAGTAGCACTAAATCACAGCCCAGGGATCATCAAAAAACTTATCCAGGAGAGAAACCACATGAATGCAGTGAGTACGGGAAAGCCTTCTCTAGGAAGGCACAGCTCATTAGACATCAGAGAACAGAAAGAGGAGAGAAACCCCATGGATGCAATGAATGTGGAAAAACATTCATGAGGAAGATTCAGCTCACTGAACATCAGAGAACTCACACAGGAGAGAAACCCCATGAATGTATCGAGTGTGGAAAAGCCTTTTCCAGAAAGTCACAACTTATGGTACATCAGAGAACTCATACAGGAGAGAAACCCTATGGATGTAGCGAATGTGGGAAAGCCTTCAGCCGGAAGTGCAGACTCAGTAGACATCAGCGATCTCATACCGGAGAGAAACTCTATGGATGCACTGTGTGTGGGAAATCCTTTTCCCAGAAGGCACACCTCATTGCACATCAGAGACTTCACACAGGAGAGAAGCCTTATGAATGCAATGAATGTGGAAGAACCTTCTTTTTTAAGTCAGACCTGACCAAGCATCAAAGAATTCATACAGGAGAGAAACCTTATGAATGCAGTGAGTGTGAAAAAGCTTTCAGAAGCAAGTCAAAGCTCATTCGGCATCAGCGAACTCATACCGGAGAGAGACCATATGCCTGCAGTGAATGTGGCAAAGCCTTTGCCCATATGTCAGTCCTCATTAAGCATAAGAAAACTCATACAAGAAAGAAAACTATATGTTGCATTACAGCCGATTCCAATACCACCCCCCCTGCATTAGCCTCTGACCCTATTAGTTAGGAGGGAGTGCCTCGGTATGACTTGAGGCACGTAATCTCTCTGAGGAAGTGTCTCGGTATGAGGCCGGCAAAGCTCCCTCTGGGGAGTGTCTCAGGTGACTGGGACCTATTGGAATGATAATAGTTATCTCCCCTGGGAGGACATGGTAACAAGTGTTCTGGGGCTATGTGGCCGGAAGTGTGAAGGCATAGCATTTGTTGGAACACAATGGGATATGTTAATGGAAAGAGGCCCGAAGGCACACAAATCACACACGGTTGCTAATTGATTGACAGCAGTTTTACTTCTTTGAAGATTCTTAATAAAAACCATGCACTGACCCGATTCGGGGCTCAGTCTTCTCTGGCTGAGTCCCTTGGTCTCGCTCAAATCTAACTTTTGTCTCTTGACTTTATTCAATCTGTGTCGCCTCTCTCGAGACCCATTTGCCCTTGCCACGCTGGACGTAACAACTATAAATTCACTGAAGGTGGAAAGAGCTTCCTCAGGGAGTCATAGCTCTTTATATATGCATGAACTCTTACAGGAGCAAAACTCTGTGAACACAGTACCTGTGGAAGTGTCTTCTTCGGGAACTCAGCCCTTATTAAACATTGGTGAGCTTTTAGGAGGTAGAAATGTAGTGATTATGGAACAGCCTTTTCCAAGAAGTCAGGCCTCAGCAGATGACCAGGAATTTGCACAGGGAATAAGTCTTGCAAATGCAGAGTGTGTGACCACACCTTCAGTAATAAATTATGTCTTATATGTTACAGATATTGTGTAGGAAAAAGTCCTCTGATACCAGAAATGTGGAAAGTCTTTTAGCAAGAATCCTGCACGCATTATATGTCAGAGTTCACTTAGGATAGAAATGCCAAGGATGCAGTGCTTCTGTTAGAAGTTAGACTTGTTCAATATCAGTGAAATCATATTGGGCAGAAATGCAGCTATTGTGGGGAAGCGTTTGCTTTGAGGTGATATAGTGGTTGATATCAAAGAATTCCCATCAGAATCTTAGGAAAGAATGTAATGGTTTTCAATGACAAATTGTACCTCTTCACATGTCAGAGCATAGAAAGAGTAGAAAGAGTACTCTACAGACACAATGTGGAAGACATTTTTAGTAAACTATGGAAGAACTCAGGAAAAAAATACCCTCCTGAAAGCAATAAAAGGTGGAAATTCTAACACCAAGTTAACTTGTGTATAACAATTTTATAACTTGGAATCTGAGACAGACTTCTCTAATAAATGAAATCTTTTTGGACACCAGGAATTGCATTATGTAATTAAAACTTATGAATATAATGAATGTAGAAACACAACTGTATTATTGTTTCTTATGGCTGCTTTACAGCTTACCACGAATTTGGTGACTTAAAACAATATAAATTTAATATCTTACAGTCTGGAGATCTGAAATCTAAAATGCATCTCACTGAACTAAAAGCAAGGTGTTGGCAGGGCTGCATTTTTGGAGGCTCTTGGGAAGAATCTTCCTTTGTTCTTCCAGCTTCTAGAAGCTTCCCAAGTTCCATGGCTTAAAATCCCGCCCTCCCCTTTCATCTTCAAAGCCAACTACAGCTGCTCAGTGCTTTATGACTCTAATGCTGATTCTTCTGCCTCCCTCTTCCACATTTAAGGACTCTTGTGATTATATTGGGCCCTCCCAGATAGTCTAGGATAGCGGTTCTCAACCTTTTACAGGGTTCGCCTAAGACCATCGGAAAACACATATTTTCGATGGTCTTAGGAACCGAGACACCGCTCCTCTATCCGTCTCCAGGCCCACATGCAGATATGCCCACATACAAGTACCTGGCGACCCCTGTGAAAGGGTTGTTCGACCCCCAAAGGGGCCGTGACCCACAGGTTAAGAACCTCTGGTCTAGGATAATGTCCGTGTCCTAAAATCAGCTAATTAGCAACCTTAACTCCATCTGTTACATTTATTCCCCTTTGGTTTATAACATAACATATTCACCAGTTCTGGAGATTAGGATGTGGACACTCTGGCCCCCATTGATTCATGTTCACCCCACATGCAAAATGCATTCACCCTATTCCAACATATCCCAATGTCTTAATCCACTACAGCACCAACTCAAGGTCCAAAGTCTCATCTACATCTTATTAGGTCAAAAGTGCCAAATCTCATCTCAATCAAATATCAGTGAGGGCTCTGAGTATAATCCATTCTGAGGCATAATTCTTCTCTGTCTATGTGAACCTGTGGAACTCAAGAAACAATTATATGGTCCCAAAATATATCATTTTATCTCCTCTTTAATTTCCCTTTGTCATGGAATGTAACATAGGTTCTGGGGATTAGGACATGGACATCTTTGGGATGCTGTCATTCTCCCCACCACAAAAACAGTAGATTTCAGAGAATTCACACTGCGATAAATTCCTACCCAGCCATTGAATAAAAGTGGAAAAACGTGTTCCCAGAGAAGCAATTATCTAGTACTTATGATCTGAATACATTCTTTTTTTCTATAATCAGAGAATCTTACACTGTAATTGTTACATATGGATTGTTACATATGGAATGCTCTTGGGATATATAAATCAAATTAGCAGCACTGGAAAAGAACTCTTAAATTTACTAAAGGAAAATGAGACTTATGCTGCTGGGAATGTTGCCAAACATACGTTTATATCTATTCTGAAATTCTGTAAATTAACATATCCTGTTCTAAGTATAGAATGCATATACTATAATGCACCTAAATACTGACCAGCATTTTTCACAGCCAATTCCAACAACTTCTTTTTCTTTAACAATAAATATTTAACATATATACCCTTCACCTTAAATAACTAAAAAAAATATATACAAAATATATGAATGGACTGTTTTCAGATATTGGGTAATAGGGAGCTCAGGACAGCTATCTTTGAGAGAAAGGAAACAAATTAAGTGAGCCTTAAGATTGTTCCAGCTTACTACCTGGAGAGTTTTCATTCTGCAGCATAGGGAGAAGAGACTCAAACAGATCCCAGCAGTCTCCCTGAATTGAGATGGAATTTAGAGTATGGAGAATTCAAATTCATGGGGCAGATTACTGGAGAGGAGAGAACTGCACCTAGAGAGTGAGAGCTCCAGAGTTCTGTAGTGTTCCCCCCACAAGTTTTTAAGTTGTAATCAACACATATGTGCAAGGCAACTCTTTAGGCTGGAGAAAGAACCGCTGGAAATGAACAGGCAGAACCATCCTTGTAGCTTGCATAAGGTTGGGGATTATATGTGTTTCTACCAGCTGGAATGGAAACAATACCTAATGTTTGGAGAATCACAGTGAACTTCAGAAAAATATTGCCTCAGTGGGTGGCTCAAATTGGATCCAGACTAAGAGCTGCTATGAACTCTCCTACTAACGCATAAATGCAAGCCACTAAAGGACCATGCTTTCCAAATAATTTAACTACCAGAACAAAGCCGATAGTATTTAATGGAATAGAAAGGAACCCCTCAACATTGTGTAAATTTAAGGTGTACAATGTGTTGATTTGACACATTTATTTATTATAATATGGCAAAATAGATAATAGCATTTGCCTTCTTTCCATAATGAATAATGAAAACTATTACACAGAGATTTAGCCTTTGTAACTAACGGTAAAAACAAACATATACTGATAGGTCTTTTTCACATCAGTAACGATCATCACAAATTGAAGCAGCTGTGTCACTGCAGGTATTAATGTTATTTGACTATATATCTGTGCCCTTCACCTGGGATGAGTGGTCGCTACTAGGTTCCGCTCAGAAGAACCTATATCAGGATGTGATGTTGGAGAATTATAGAAACCTGTGACACTAGTTAAAGATGACTGCCCTGTGTCATTCAGAATGTGCACAGCCAATAGCCTTTTCTGCCATAGTTGACCTGACTTTCAAAGAGCTTCAAGGTACTGGACTTGAGTTTATAGGCAATAGACTCTTAGTTCCTCTTCTGTTCCCAGCTAGAACTTAATGTGCTCTCACCTTGGATAGATCTTTAATCTGTCAAAGTGAAAATGTGTCAGTTCCTGAAACATTTTTTGCTCTTCCTAGACATCCCCCACCAAGTCCAATGATAAGTGTCCAAGTCTTTGTCATTTCCCATGAACAGGCAGTCAAGCTACCAAACCAGATATGATCCTTAATTTCAAGCATGGAGAAGAGCCATGGAAAGTAGAAGATGAATTACAATGTCAGTGCTTTTCAGGTGAGTGAGCAATTGAGAACCATTAAGATGTGAGATCTATAAAGTAAATTAGTTGGCCAGGAAAGGGTAACCCCTTGCAGATGTGTTTAACAAGGCTAAAACTTTGAAGGTTATTACAAAGAAAATCATTGATGAGGCTCTGTTTTACTTCAAGGAAGATGCGCCTCTTTTTTGCTCTTTTGGATTGATTGAATGTTCAGTAGAATGTTGTTTTCTTTGCAGCTTCTAGACTTCCTCCTCCTCCTTCCTCTCTGGAAACGTCACTTCCTGTTTTCTCTACGTGTCTTGTTTTTACCCCTTTTACCTGATCAAATAATGTAATTCCAGTTAATACAGCAGCACCTTTAATCCTGGGGTGAGGATATCTGTCCAGGTGGACTTCTGTGGGCCATATAAGGTTGTAATCAAAGCAAGTTAGAAGGTGGGACTATTGACCACAGTGGTGTTCTCGAAATATGGTATTTAAGCCTTGGAAAGGTTCATTGTCTATTGCATGCCAAATTAATTAGAGAAGAAAGACTCAGTAAGAGAGGGTAACTATACTTATCTGTAAGTGAAAAGCTGAGGATCCTTCATTCTAACCTGCTTACCCCAGGGATTTGTTCAAGACTTAAGTCGGCATCTTTCCTTGGTAGTCATTGCACATAATGGATGGACTTCCTTTATTCTCTAGGCATCTTCTAAAGTCTTCAGACTCAGAGAACATGAAGCTTCATCCTTTCCTATTTCTATCACTAGTTCCCGTGTGAGCGCTTTCAGTTTCATGGCCTTAATATTATTTATATGCTTATGATCCCCAAATTTCTGTCTACAAACCAGACCTTCCCTTATCCCTACACATTCACTTGGATATTTCATTTCTGCATGTGAAGATCTAATTGCTACCTCAAACTTCATGTCACTCCTAGTTTTTGGGGTTTTTTACACCACAAATCTAATTTATTAGCAAGTCTATTATTTACTTTCTTTTATATCCTGAGGTCCTATGTAACTGTGTTTTCACTCAAGCCTCAACATCCATTACCTCTTGTCAAAATTATTAGTTTTCTTGAAAATACTGTCAGTTCTTTACTCTGGTTTCTCTCTATTCTTCACATAATAGCCAGATTTTTTATTTTAGTATTTTTATTTATTTATAAAAAGTAATGGAAGTCAGTGTTTCCAGCCTCCTCACCCCCAAAATTCATGAACACAAAAATAAACTTAGAAACACCTGGATTTTTAAAGACATCAGGTTTTGACAGTTACCTGCGTAGAAAATAAGAGGTATAGAAGGAATCACTGTGTAAAAAGAACAGTCTTCTGAGTTAGAGGATGGAGGGAAAGATCTAAAGTATAATCTAAGAAAAATGCTGTATGACATAGCAGATCTTTACCAATTTTCACAACCACAGTCCACAAGCCTAAAAATAGTATTTATGTCACAATATTTAAGACTTTGCCTGTGTGATAAAACACACAGGGTGACATTTTAAAAATGAAAATCAGGACATGTCATCTCTCTCCCACTATTACCTTGAATGTCACCCTGTCACTATTAGCATAATATCCACATTTCTTCCAGGATCCTCCACATATGAGCATTTCCTGATTCCTGCCTAAATTTTTATTTACTTCTATACGTAAAAATTTTTGAAGAGTAACATACACACAGAAAAGTATACTAATATATGCATACAGTTCCATTAATTTTTACAATCAGCACATTGTAACAAGCACCTAGATCAAGAGTACTGTGCAATGTGCCATTTGTGAATATAAAACAATTTATCTATTCTACATTCAGGCCATTATGAGTATTGTAATGCTTTTCCTTTATTTTAAATTTTTCTCCTTTTGAATAGTTTAGACTTCGTGAGAAATCTCAAAATTATACACACATTTCTTGCACATTTTTTTTGCAGATTACCTTAAGTGGTAATATTTTACCACATATCCTTTATCATATTTTATCTGTGTTTATCTAACTATCATAACACACACACACAACACACACATAACACACACACACACACACACACACACACATGCACACACACAAGCACAAGTACATAATGTTTTTCGGAACTCTTTACCCCTAAATACTTAAGTGTATTTCTTAGAAATGGTCATTTTTTTACATAATCAAAATAGTTATCAAAATCAGAATATTAACACTGATACAGAACTATTACCTAATCTACAAAACTTACTTAAATTTTACTGATTGTCTCACTAACATTTTTTATATTAAAATTTTTTTTCCTGGACCTCTTGTTATTTAGCTCATTCTGTTGTGGGTACACTGGCTCTCACCCAGAAGTCAGATCTCACTAATTATGACTCAACT
>NW_017732743.1:130027-131556 GCF_001890085.2 Hipposideros armiger | reverse complement strand
TCAAAAGCCCATCTCATTGTACACCAGAGAGTTCATACGGGAGAAAAACCCTATGAATGCTTGAATTGTGAGAAAGCCTTCTCTACTAAGGCACATCTCATGATTCATCAGCGAATTCACACGGGAGAGAGACCTTATGGTTGTAATCAATGTCAACAAGCTTTCATTCAGAAGTCAGGCCTCACTAACCATCTGCAAAATTGTCACGCAAAAGTGAAATCCTATGAGTGCAGTGAATGTGGGAAGGTTTTGTCCTGTAAGTCAACTCTCACTATACATCAGAGAACCCATTCAGGAGAGAAACCCTTCAAATGCAGTGTATGTGATAAATCTTTCACAGCTAAATCCTATCTCACTGTACACCAGAGAATTCATACAGGAGAGAAACCCTACGAATGCTGTGATTGTAAGAAAGCATTTGCCACTTTGTCAACTCTCATTAGTCACCGGAGAACTCACACAGGAGAGAGGCCCTATGGATGCAATGAATGTCAAAAAGCCTTCTTTCGGAAATCAGCTCTTATTAATCATCAGCAAACTCAGCACGGAGGGAAATCCTCAATGGGAATGTGAGAAGGCTTTTTTGATTAGTCATATCTGTTCATAGACTCAAACAGAATAGAAATGCCATAAATGCTGTGTTTAGAATAGACTTTTCTGGAACTCCTATACAAAAGAAACCTTATAGATGCAAAGAAAATTGTAACCCTTCCATTTGAAGACATTCCCCTCGTTATACCATTGGGATCTTACCAAAGGAGAAACATAAATGTAGTGATCGTCAAAAGGCTTCATTTGAGAGTCAGAGGCTGTGCACTTAGGAGGCAACACCTGTGGATGTGGTGAAAGTAAGGAATAATTTTTTTCCAGTCATATTGGGTTGTTGGAAAAGACATGACGTATTTTTTCTGTGTTTTTCATTGCAAAAATGCATCATGACTTTTACAACAACCCAATATCAATTAGGGTATTCATTCAGGAGAGGGATCCTACCATTGAGGCAAATGCAGGAAAACCAAGAAAAATCTCAATTCTGTGTGCATAAAAATAAAGATTTCAGGAATGTCTTGATAGTGAGAACATTCCCCCAAAAGTCAAAACTCCTTGAGCATTTTGTACAGGATAGAGACCCTGTAGATGTGGTGAATGTGGTAAACTCTTCCCAATTAATGCATATCTTCCTTCCATCAGCAAACTCATACAGGAGGAACTGCTGTTAGTATAGTAAAGCCTTCACGTAGATGTCAAAGCTCACTAATCATCAGCAAACTCATATAACGTAAATCCTATTGAAATAGGAAATATGGAAAGCTTTCGAAAGTGACATATTATACACCAGATACTAAATTCAGGAGAGAATCCAAGGGATACAGTTAAAGTCTGCCTTTGGCCACAAAACCCATTGCACAGCAGGAATGAAATAATATGAATTTCAGTGACCATCTAAATTGCTTTACCGTATTTGCCGGCGTATAAGACGATTTTTTGGCCCTGAAAAATATGCCTCCAAGTGGGGGGTCATCTTATAC
>NW_017732743.1:117831-129312 GCF_001890085.2 Hipposideros armiger | reverse complement strand
GAGTGGAAATGTTAGGGGGTCGTCTTATACGCCCAGTCGTCTTATACGCCGGCAAATACGGTATTTATAATTCAGAGCTCCTTAGTTGCCCACTAAGTCACATAGCAGAGAGACCCTGTTCCCAGACAAAATAATTTCTACATTCAATAAAGGTATAAAATCCTTAAGGAATCATAATTCTATTCCAGCAAATACGTACATTACAGAAATACTGTGATTATAGCCACTGAAAATGCTTTCTGTGGAGGATTGGTTATCATTAAGCAGTATAAGCTCTTAAAAATTGAATTTGCTTCACAGAGATTCTATGAATGCAATGAATGTGACAAAAGCATCAGTGATGAATTACATTTTTGTAGTACATGAATTTATTTCTGCGTACCTGACCATATATTAAATTTTGATGCATGTTACAGTTGATGAAATTTCATTTAATTGTCAGGACTTTTCTGTTTGATGGCATTTTAGATTTGAGTAAATAAACTTAGAAGCTATATAAGATGAAATAATTTTTTAAGGGTTTAATATAATTGTAGAAAGGATTACAGAATATTCTACAAATATTAGATATTTTCACTGT
The DNA here is from genome assembly GCF_001890085.2 of Hipposideros armiger. Lineage (NCBI taxonomy): Eukaryota > Metazoa > Chordata > Mammalia > Chiroptera > Hipposideridae > Hipposideros > Hipposideros armiger. The sequence continues at coordinate 128,732 of NW_017732743.1, read as the reverse complement.
GCAAATGCAGTACCGTTTGAATATATGAAAAAATCAGAACATAATAAGGATCAGTTGAATAGTGACAAAGGTTTGTAGGGGTTTTGTTGTGGGCTGTACTACATAATGTGGACTTTATGTATTCAACTTTATTACTTTTTTGGAATCGCATGAAGGAACATAATGTTTAGGGTTTAATACTAGAATAATGAGTAATCTAGTATAAATAGTCATGTTCTTCCTTGTAAATCAAATATCTTGTAATAAGTAAATTGAGTAATTATTAAGAAGTTAAGAAATTATACCACATAAGTTTGCTGTCCTTATTTTTATTGCCATTTGTAATATTTCTGCCAGCTGTGAAGATCCATCACTACTTGAAGCCTATGTTTTTCTAAAGCCTTAGTACCTAAATATCCAAAGGTTATAAAAAATTTACATGAAATACTAAAAAACAAACAACCGAAGGGGAAAGAAACACTTGGGGTTACATATGGTGAGATCACGTGTATATATTTCAAGTGCTATGTTACACAAGAACTCTGTTTATTATGATTACATGTCCGTAGGCACTATAAACTTTCTCTCTTACATTTCCTAAAATGCCTCATATTTTACTAGAATTAAGAATCACCTTGGGGGCCGGCCGAGTGGCTCAGTTGGTTAAGAGCACAAGCTCTGAGCAACAGGGTCACTGGTTCAATTCCCACATGGGCCAGTGAGCTGCTCCTGAGCTGAGTTGCCGCTGAGCTGCCAACAGGTGGCAGGATGGTTCAGCTGGTGAGAACACGTGCTCCTAACAACAAGGTTGCTGGTTCCACTCCTGCATGGGATGGTGGGCTACGCCCACCCACAATTAAGATTGAAGATGGCACCTTGAGCTGAGTGGCTGCAAGCTGCCAATGGCTGGCCGGATGGTGACTGAACTTGGAGCCAAGATAGCTGCGCCCTCCACAACTAAGATTGGAGGACAACAACTTGGCTGTTCCCCTTCCCCAATTCTCCAATAAAATCTTAAAAAAAAAAAAAAGAATCACCTTGAAGAAATGGGAACTGTTGAACATTGCTGGAATGTAAAATGGTTCAGTTGCTATGATTCTTCTAAAAAGCTAAACATAGAACTACCATATGACACAGGAATTCCACTCCTAGGTATATACCCAACAGAATTGAAAACAGGTACTTAAATACTTGTACATGAATGTTCATAGCAACACTATTCACAATAACCAAAAGGTGGAAACAACCCAAATTCCTATCAGTGGAGAAATAGGTAAACAAATTGTGCCATGTGTATACATATATACATACACACACATATGTAATGGAATATTAATCTCATAAGTGAAGCATTGATACATGTTATAACATGAATGCACCTCAGAAACATGCTAAGTGAAAGAAGCCAGACACGAAAACCCACATATTGTATTTCTATTTATATGAAATATGTAGAATTTAGAGACATAAAGCAAATTGGTGTTTACTAGAGCCCCGGAAGAAGGGAGAATGGAGACTGATGGATTCGTGGTTTATGGGGTTTTCTTTTCGAATGATGAAAATGTTTTGGAACTTGATAGAGGTAGTGTTTGGGTAACATTGTGAATGTCAATGAATTGTATACTTTGAAATGGTTAATTTTATATTATGTGAATTTTTACATCAATAAAAATATATTTAAAAGGAATAACATTGCAAGAATCCTGGCACTCAAAATGCAGATAAAACCAACAGTTATATATGAAAAAAGTGCTTAGCTGTCAACTATAAGTGAATATATATATATATATATATATATATATATATATATATATATATATGGTCATGGGACATGGAGTATAGTGTGGGAGTGGAGTCAAGGGAATTGTAATAGATATGTATGATATTGGGGGGAAGTGGGGCAGCGGATTGGGGAGGGGGGTTGTCACTTTGAGGGGTAAAAAGTATAACTTGCCCTGTGTTGTACAGCTGAAACTAATTCTAAAAAATGTGTATTTCATAATAAAAAATTAAAAGAAAAAGAAAAAAGTGCTTAGCAAAACGGGTGTAAATATATCTTTAACTTAATAGACATTAGCTAGTAAAACGTTACAGCTAACATCATTTTTAATAATGAAATGTTAAAGACTTTTTCTACTTGTTCAGCAATGAAGTACACATGTCTGCTGCCACTGTTTCTGCTACATTCTGCTGGAAGTCTTAACCAGCATGCCAATAATAAAAACTGAAGGATTTACATTGCAAATTGGAAACAGAGAAACAGAATTGTTCTTATTTGCAGATGATATGATTGCCTATGTGGAAAGACAGGAAGAATCCACAACCATGTAGAATAAGAGTCAGTAGGATCTCTGGATACTTGGTCAATGCACAACCTCAGTTAAGTGCTAGGTACCAGCAATAATCTGAACATTTTTGAAAAATACTCTGTTCACAATAAAAGTTACAAAAGAATTTGTAAGATTTTTACCACTTTATTGAAAGATTTTAAGATGACCAAAATAAAGGAAGAGGCAATTGGTTATTAAATGTGAAGGCTCAGTATCATAGGCAACTGTGTGCCTCCAAAAAGTCTCTTAAGTACCAAGATGCAGACATTGTTAAATATGCAAGAACTGGGAGGATAATTCCTATGAAGTTATTGAAACATGAATTTTACCCATAAAAGATGAACATAAAAAAAAAGATGAACAGATAAACAATGGCAAAAGAACAGTGTATGCCCCGAATCCATTTAACCATATATATGTGTTTAGTAGATTTATTATGACAACTTCTGCATGTGAATTTTAGTTACAAAGCCTAATGTAAGTGCTAAAAAGAAGACAATATAGAAATTATAAGACTAAAAAAAATGTGAGAAAAATGGAGAAAGATGGTTAAAGGTAATGTAAACATGTTGATCTCATCATTTTAGTCTAGGGAGGGAGGTAAATATCTAAACAGGCAACAAAAAATAATAAGTACACATAAAGTATAAAAAGGAAACATCCAGAAAAATCTGGTTAATTCTGGGTAGTAGAAGGAAAGAAAGAGGAAATGGAACTGAATGAATTGCATCATTGCTCATAGGAGGGATTCAAGAATTAGGGTAACAGTGCCTTCAGCAATGGCAAATGGAGTCACTTTTGTTGGCCACGTTGCCTTGGTCCCAGGACAGTTCAATAAGACAAATTTGAGAATGGCTTGAGAGGTGGGTGGGACTGGCAAGAATGCCCAGGAGTCCTGCAAGAATGTGAGCATAGCATTGTGACAGAGCTTTCCCAGTATTTGTATGACTCTGCACCCCAAGCAGAGATCATGTCCTTAACCAGAACTCAGGGTCAAGCATGAACATGACAGATCTCATCACCGTGACCCTGAGTGGGAGCAGGACTTGGAGATGAGGATCCATTCTGCAGACTCGGGAAGGGCCATCCCAGCACAGCGCTGAGAATGTCGTCTATTTTATAGTTTTTTAGACACAGAATTCACTGCGGGGGAAGTGTTTCAGGAATGTTTTTCTCAGCTACACTAGCTGTTAATTAGTTCGTCTTAATAACCCCCAGGACCTGCTGATGCTGATTTGTCTTGGGACTGACATTTACAGCTTCTCTGTGGATACATCACAGTCCCTCTGCAGGTGTCAGTGTCTCGCAGGTGATGGTAATTGCAGCAGCTTTTTTGGGGGATGAACTCAGGGGATCTCAGGACACATGTTGTGTGTGGCTCTGATGGCGTAGTCCTGCTGCCAGTTCCAGTGCCAGAGATCAAACCTAGTGAGTGTTCCACTGTGGCTCAGACTTGAATAAGGTTTGGGAGAGAGTGTCTGAGAGGAGAGGGCAGGTGAGGAACAGGCCAGGACAGAAATCTCATGGGTTTCAGGACTGCTGTGCCTCAGTGCTGGATTCCCGTCTGGGCTGATAGAGTGATGGGAGAGTGACATATTGAAGACCCCAGAGCAGGCAGGGGATGGGCATGGGGACTCACTCAGCTGGATGGGGGTAGGATATTGCCAAGGCTGTGGCAGCCTAAGGGGAAAGGTTTGCTCTCCTCCTTTTTTCCCATTAAGAGTGGGGACGAGGTTTTCCATCGGCTCAAACCACTGAGACCTGGACTCAGAGCCATTGATCAATGTGTCTTTAGCTGTGGTCCCTGCTCTCTGCACACTAGTGTGCACACAGACCCACACTGCTACAGTACTGCCCTCACAGACATTTCAGAATTTGGATGGAGCTGGAGACATGTGTGAGCCTGGGTCCTAGTGGGCTGGTAACATTGCATGCTTTTCTTCACCACTGAAAGGCACCATTTAAAAGCGACACTGAGTAACAGTCCAGTTTTTTCCCCAAGCTGAGGCATTGGGATCTCCTAACAGGGTGTCTCAGCTCCCCAACCTGTGAGCCAGGAATCAGAACACAGTGTCACTCTGAATACTAGAGTGATTGAATTAGAGAGGGTGACATTGCTGGCACACAGCAAGTCTCTACAAATGGTATTCATGAGGGCCTCTTCTGCATGACTCTACAGCCAATACTTTGCAGCAAAGACGACACGCAGCTGGCAGTTACTGACATCCAATTCACACCACCTCTGTGTGACTGTTGCCTTCCCAGTTCCATCTTGGGTTGTTTTGGAGGTTTTGTGGATTACTCTTTGCATGCACATGCACGTGTGTGTGCGCGTGCGTGCGTGTGTGTGTGTGTGTGTGTGTGTGTGTGTGTGTGTGAGTGTATGACAGAGAGACAGAGAGAGAGATTGAGAGAGAAGCACAGAGACTGTATCTAGACCACACCCACAATTAGCAGTATACCAGTGAATGAATCCTCTCCAAGATATTTATGTCTGAATAATGAGACAGTACATACCCTGGGTCAGATCAGATCCAGCCTGCTGTTTATTGGAATTTAGTGACCTTAAGCAAGTTGAAAATTCTCTCTGCCTCATTTTTTATCCATGTAAAATAGGGTAAGGATATTCTTTGACATGACCATTTAGTATTAACTTACATAAAGGTCCTACACCTAGCCCTAAGACCCAACGTACAGAAAGTCATCAGTAAATTGTATCTACTGCTATTTTCTCCAAATGGACTGTGAGCCACTTATTGGGAAATGGGTTAGAAATACAAAAATTGGTAGCTCTGTTCTAACCTCACCCTTTCTTTATCTCTATTTCTATTTTCCTAATCACTTTCACCTCTCATGCTTCTCATGTTGTTTCCCCCTTTTGTGAATCGGTCCTTCCAAGTCCATTCTTCTTCCTTTTTTATCGCCTTTAAGTCCATCCTCTTTAGGAGATTATTTCCAGCACTTTTGAAGCCAGGGGCTTTCTCAAAATCACTGCCCTGGCTCCAAGTAGCAAGTGTGATTGTACCTCACTCACCAGCCTTTGACCTAGTCTTCACAATTTCATTTACAAGTTTTTTCATATTTATTTCTGACTGATGCTTGCCTCCATGGCACTTGCCATACTCAAGTTTTCTTTTCCCTCTTGTCCCTGTTTAAGTTTTTTTTCATAAGGAGAAACCCATGAAGCACCAAGCCCCTGGGAGGGAAGCAAACCCAGTGGACATCGGGGGCTCTATTGCAGAAAATTTTACTCTGTAGCAAAACAAAGTGGATGAGACAGGATCCCTAGAATGTAGAGTGTGGGTCAACTCCCACATCCACTAACCAGCTGTGTAACTTTGATTTCTCTGAATTTCATTGTTATCACCTGCCAAATGAGAATAATAATTACTGTGTGTCCTTTGTTATCTGGGGATTTAATGAATCAATGTATTTAAAACCATGAGAGCAGAGCCTTGTGCAGGACCAAACCTCAGTACATTTTCATGATTTGTATCCTTCTTTTTCTGGTCCACAATGGGATGTGATGTAGCAGGCCCATGTGTCACCTTTCCAGCAGGAAACACTAATCCAGTCCTGATTTGATCTGTGACCTGGTTGTGTTATCCTGTCATGGTCTAGAGACTCTGACCTGGGCTGTACCCTTGGTGCTGAAGAAAAGGAGGGTGGTCATGTTGACTAAGGTCAATGTGAGAGGTTTTGGGTTTTTATTTTATTTTTTTATTTTTATGCAGGAGCTCAGCAATGCTATCTTTACGTTTCACAGCTCTTTCTGAAGCCAACATTGTTACTCCACAGAAAAGCCTCAGATAAGCAGGTGGGTCTTGTTAAGTTGTTCTGAAGGAGAAACATGAGAAAGAAGACATAAACAGATCACAAAATGCAGAGATATGGGTGGTAATAAAGCTGATTTGCAGGTAGATTGAACTAGTCCCAGACTCGAGCCAGATCTTTGAGTTCTAGTCTTCAGGCCCAACTGCTTTCTTACCTTTGGAGGCATAATTTCCCCTTACTCAATATGTGTAGTCTTTCATGATATTCCAATAACACTATCATTATATACTGATGTAAGATCTTATGCTTATATATGACTTTCTTTGTTCCCTGGTTTACCCTATTCACATTAAAATGGCAAAAGAAGAATCTTGGTGGTATTTGCTACTTACTGTTTCTGAAAAACATCCTTGTTTCTCAGTAAAGATGGTATCAAATTCACCTCCATGGTTATTTTAAGCTCTTATTGTGTGTGCGCATGTGTGTGTATGTGTGTGCACTTTGCCTAGAAAAAAACTGATGACAACAATTCATTTATCTTGCCTCATATGGCACCGTGCATAACTGTGACACCTCCAGAAATGTGACTGACAGCCACACAGGGGGATGGTTGAGGAGAGTGCAGATAAGGTCCAATCAGTTACCATCATTTCAAAAAACTTTGCTATGTCCTGTGGGCCAGCTACTCTGCTGAGTGCTGGGTAGGTAGAGAAAACAGAATAAATATGTCTCCTGATGATACTGAATTTGAACTGAAGGGGTTAAACACACATTAACTACAAATCTTATATAAATAGCAGAAAAAGACCTGAAGGAAAGCTAAAGAATGTTTTCTCCAAGAGAAAATAATTGGTAATGCCTAATGAAGAGTTGGAGATGGACTCTCAGATAGAGTGACAGTAGTTGAGACCAAAATAGTGACTAAGAGTAATACTGGTACATAGATTATGGAAAACGTTGCAGCAAAAAAAGAGAATGTTAAATGTCTTTGAAGTGGGAACGAGCTCAAGTTATCAAGAGGACACCTGTGTATAACCAGAATGTCCTGGGAGAGAAGAGGAGCAGTAGATGACGAAGCTGGGATGGTAGGACTGTGTGAAGGATTTTGTCTTTTGTTCTAAATACAACAGGAGGCTATTGAAATCTTTTCTATGTTTTCAAAAGCTTATTTCTAAAAATTATAATTTTTGATTGCTTTTGTAAATAGGGTTTTGTTTTCCTATTTTCCTCATTATATAGTCTTAACATTATTACTTATATATATATGACTTTTGTATATTAATTGTATGGCTTGCTACCTTCTTAAATTATTAATTAGGTTAGCGTTAACATTGTTTCTCTAGGGATTTCTTGCTATTTTACTCTATCATCTGCAAATATAATTTTATTTCTTTTTAAATTTGTATGCTCTTGGTTTTCTCATATAATTATATTGACCCATACTTACAGAACAATGTTAATTATTAATTGAAATAGTGGTCCTCCTTGCTTTGTTCCCACAATATTTCACCTTAAGCAAAGTGCTAGTATATAAATATATAATTGTGCTAAGGAAGTGTCCATAAATTCCTATATCCTTGAGTGGTTTTTAAAAAACCATATTGTTGATGTTTCTCAAAGGATTTTATAGCATCACTGGAGATAGTCATGTGAATTTTTTCCTTAGATATATCAAGTGCATTTTATAATATCAAGACATATATGGTGAATTTTCTTAATAAAATTTCTATTGTTATGTTCCTGGTATACGTCTCACATGGCCATGTATTCTTTTCCTAGTACCATATTTCCAGTATGATTTTATCCTTGGCCCACATTTTATGAGGAAGAACCTTTTAAATTTCTAAACATAAGCAGCACATTTAATCTTGAATTTATTACTACTTGCAAAACAATGTGTGTGTGATTACTAAGACACACACACATTTTGTAAGAACAAGAAGGATATTGTAGACTAATGTGCACATGAGATACATGGTTATCTCAGGGAAGAGAGGAGTAAGGCTGGAAATGAAGAGTAAGGCTGGAAATGAGAGCTGGGGGACACAGATTAACTTTTTCCTCCATAAATCTTTATATTATTTTATTTCCTGTGGTATACATGTTATCAATCTAATAATATGGAAGAACAATTTACTTAATAAAAATAAAAATTTCTATGTATTATCACAGAATCACTAAGTGCTCGTGTCCCTGATACATGTTTCCACAATACCATTTATATCCTTCATTTATGCCATGATTTGTATTTTATTCATTTCAGATTTTTTTTTAAGATTTTTATTGGGGAATTGGGGGATGGGAACAGCACTGGGGAATCGGGGGAAGGTGGAACAGACAAGTTGTTGTCGTCTTGTTCTTCAGTGTAGTTGTGGAGGACGTTGCTTCACTGGCTCAAGTTGACCATCATTGCGCTCTTCCCGGGCAAGGCAGATCAGTCGCTGTTTTCTGGACGGCTGCTTACTGCAGCTGCTGGCTACACATGGTAGCCCATGGCAACCCACTGCAGCAGGAGCTGCAGCCTACACTGTCGCTGGCGACTCACAGCAGCCCAGCTCCAGGTTGAGTTGTTGTTCAGCATCTTAGCTGTAGAGGGCAGTGTCACTGGCCATCATATGTGGGATCCAAACCGGGGCCCTCTGGCATCGCAAGCCAGCTCTTAACCAATGCACCACTCGGCCGGCCCCCTTATTCATATTGTTAGGTCCCCCGCTCGTTAACAAAGACCTTAGACAAAGAGTTTTCATTCCAAAGGCTTTATTAGCCAAGCCTGGCGACTGCCTCACTCTGTAAGAGGAGAACTGCCTCGAAGTTTTGGCGGGTGGGGAATTTATAGCTAAAGCTGGATACAGAAGCGGAAAAAAGCGGTTAGTGAGTAAAAGAAAAAAAAATGGTTAGTTCATCTTATCTTAACAAGCTATAAAACATGGTTAGCTTATCTTCTTCTTCGAATGAGTTATAAAACATGGCTAGCTTATTTTCTTCTAACGAGCTATAAAACATGACTAGCTTATCTTCTACTACTTTCTTGACAGGACATTCTGTTATGTTTGGCTGAAGCAGGAGTTTTTAAATTCCTCTGGGCGGGGGTACTTTCCAAAATGAGCTTGCCTAGCCTAGGGTCTGGGCCTAAGTCTCCACAATATCAGAATTCATATAAGTGTCTCCCACACTAGGTTTTGAACCCTTAGGAGCAGTGATGCAAGTCAATTAATCTTTGTATATCTGAGGAATGACAACCTGTTCTGGCATATAGTGGATGTTTAAGAACACCTTTTGAAATGAAAGATAAGGCTTTACACTGGACATTATGTCCTGAATGTGTACATCAAAGGATTTGGGAAATAGACTAAATGATGAACCATTTTGCATGACTGTATGAACATACACAGAAATGTGACTGGATGGCTACTCTGAGTGGCAATTTTGAGCTCACTGGTATAGAGGCCCCTCGCCAGAAGTGTAATTTCTGTCCTCAGAAAGGGGAGTTAGTGAGGCCTGAGTCCCTGTCAGAATTGGGACTATTGGAGCAAGTCTGTGACCGGTCCCGTCACACTGAGTTCTAACTACCTGACCTTCAGGCTCTTTTTTTCCTGTAATTCTTTGGGAATGACTTTTGGAGACTTGGTCCTGAGGCTACTTTTCCTGGTCCAGACTAGGATCGGGGTGCTGGGGAATACCTTTCTTCTCTCATCGTATGGTTCCACATCCTGCACTGGCCATGCACTGAGTCCCATACACTTGATTTTCACCAACATGGCTGTGGCCAACTTCTTGGTTCTTCTTTTCCAGGGGATTCCCCAGATGATATTTATGTGGGGAGTAACACATTTTGGATAACACTGGGTGTAAACTTGTCTATTATATCCATAGAGTGAACTGAGGCCTTTCTCTGTGCACCACTTGCCTCTTGAGCAATTTTCAGGCAATCACCATCAGCCCTAGAACTGCTGGGTGGATAAGGCTCAAAGACAGAGCTTCAAAGAACATCAGTTTGTCCTGCTTTCTATGTTGGATCTCCAACCTGCTAATAAACATCTTTGTTCCTATGAATTTAAAGGCTCGGCATACTCACAATTCTACCAAGAAACGGGATTATGGACTGTGCTTTCCTAAAAATCCTACTGTTGCCACGCAGCTGTGCAGCTGTCTGTCCCCCCGCACTTAACCCTAAACTGACCCTTTTGAGGACACTGTTCATACACCTTGTGTCTCCCTGTTTGGCTCCAAAGGATGGCCATGTTAGTCAATGACGGGTAAGATTCCTCATGGGAGGAACAACCTAAGACAGGCACGGTCGTGTGGAGGCCATTAGGAGAAATCTCGGGGCTCACAGAGGTGGGCATGAGCCCTCACTCGCCCCCCAAAAAGACTGGAGGTTTTCTACCTCTGTAGCTACATTCCTTCCCTCAACCTGTTTGGGAAGTGACCTGATGGTGTGATAGTATCTGTCCTCAGCACAATAATCTTATCTTCCTGGGGTAGTTTGCATATAGGGTGTGTGAAGGCAGAGCATCTGTCTTATCACTGCAGGTGGACTCTCGGTAATAGTAGCTTGCAGGCATGGGTAATCTGGATTGAGCAAGTTCTCAGGAATGAGACTCACTGACTGTGGAGAGAACAATGCTACTTCCGGGTGGGTGGAGAAATAAAAGCGGAGTGTCAGCCCGATTCGGGGCTCTTAGTCCATGAGGCTGGAGACCCTTCACCCCACGCTCATTTAACTTTTTTTTTTTAAGATTTTTATTGGGGAATTGGGGGGATGGGAACAGTGCTGGGGAATTGGGGGAAGGGGAACAGACAAGTTGCTGTCATTTT